>NC_046660.1:139728740-139742341 GCF_010883055.1 Belonocnema kinseyi
AATATATGCGTTTTTAACAAAAAAAATTAATATTTAACCAAATAGATGAATTCTCATCCAAAAAGATTAATTTTTGAAAAAAAAACGAATTTTCAACAAAACACAAATTTTTAGTTAAAACTATCAAAATTTAACCAAAGAGATGAATTTTTAACTATAATGATGAAATATTCATTGGAATAGTTACAATTCCGGTTTAAAAATAAAAATAATTTGAAATCAAACCGACGAATTTTTAAACAATGGAATAGATGGATTTCTAGTTAAAAAATTTGTTTTAAACCAAACTTAAAAATTTTCTAGTACAATAATAAAGATTCAACTGCAAAAACTTGAATTTCCAATCGAAAATTTTCAAAAAAGAAGATTAATTTTCAAACAAAAAGATTAATTTTCTACAAAAAATAAATAGTTTTGAATAAAATAAATGAATTTTCAAGTAAATAGTGGAAGTTTCAAATAAAAAAGAGAAATTTTCAACCAACAATGGAATAGTTAAATTTTCAATACAAACATTATTATTCAAACAGAGATGAATTTCAACTAAGGTTGTGGAATATTCAATTGGAATAGTTACAATTTCAGTTTTTAAAAAATTTCAACGGAAAAGATCATTTTTCCACCAAAATAATGAATATTTAACTGGGATGTTCTAATTCTAATCTTAACCAAAACATTATTGCAAATTAATTACTTCAATCAACAACAAAAATTAAATTATAAAAAAAATAGTTGAATTCATCCTTCTTTTTTCCCCTTTCTAAAGACTTACTCTTTTTACCTGAACAGGATTCACAGTTACTCCCCTATTCCCCTTTTTCAAAATTATCCCCTTTTTGGGGAAATTTACTCTATTTTAAAGATATTTTTTTATTTTTTCATACTTAAATGATTACATAACGCTTCGTCCAACAAATAATTCTATGAAAAATGTATTTACCCAATGGTGCCCAGCAAAATTCCGATTTTTAGGTTTCTATAATTTTTTTGAGAGCGCGTTTTAACTTTTTTTTCTGTCATTTATAATGACAGAAATTATTGCCACTTAAATAAATAATATTTCCTGTTAATTGCACGATTTAACCATAAAAATCTAGAGCAGAATTTGTGCATTTTATTTCAAAGATACAAAAGTATAAAGTAAAAAGAAGTACAAAATAGTAATCCGATCTGATGCTAAAGAAAGTATTAGTGAACATCTTACCTGCTTTGTAACACCAGTCATCATATCTCGGATCGTTCTTCTTCGGAAAACAAAAAAGAATTACTCCTTCTGTTTTCACGGTACAGCAACCTTGATATGCACAACGTTTGACTGATGATACTTTATCTGTCATTTTGTCAGCTTTTCGAAAAAATTGTCACTTTTGGAGATCGCTATCTCCTTAGGAAACAATTAGCAAAACCAAAGTGCCAAAACACGTGTTTTCACAATGAAACCGATACTGTTTTGTTTTTGACGCGCGCATTCGATTTTTAATCTGCAGATCACTTCGCAGCAAATTATGTGGTCGACCGTGATTAAAAGAATTTTAATTGGTGTAACCAAAATGAAATATATATTTATATATAAATCTATATTTATATCTTTATATAAATTTATATAACTTTAAAGGATTAAAATTGTTTAAAAATTGAAATTATTAAAAAGAAGCATTGATATTAAGAGTAATTTTCAACAAGTGGTAATTTACCAAATTTATAGATAACTGATATACAAATAATTTTATTTAAAAAAACGGTAAAAAGATCAACGTTTTTAAAACTTTCTAATAATTTCTGAATTTTCATTTTCACACCTGCAATTAAGAAATGTACAAAAAATATTAATAAATTTTCATTCATTTTAACTGGACTGCCTGTAGGTCTGTAGGGGCGTGGAGCATTCGACCATTCGATTTAAATTTAAAAAATAGGTCTTTTTAATTTTCAAATTATCGGTTTCACTATTAAAAATTCAGTACCTATGAATTTTGGCCACTAAAAATATATACAAATTGCGATACCTGCGATGAAGTAATGAATAAATGTATAGTGAGAACTTTCCTGGCAAATTTGACTTTTCCTGAATTTTTCAAGTAAAGTTTTGAAGCTTATAAAAACTATTTTGACGTAAGTACTTTTGCCAGAAAAATGTTGATTACGCTTATTTGAAAAAATATATTAGAGGACATATATAGATATTATTCCTATTATGAAAAAATGCGCAATGTTCAATTATTGTCACTGGTACTAAGCTTTATCCGAAATTCATTGAAAAATTAAATTACATTTACTACATACGTTTTACAATATAATTGAAATTTATAATTAAACACATTTTTAAATTTGGGATATGATACGTACAATTTTAATGATTCAATAAAATGCAACTCTATATATAAAAACCCTAAATCACTAATTTTATACGCGAGAATTGTACACAATCATATTTGTTAGAGAAATTTTTAATTTATTTCAGCTCAATATGGTTATAAAAATTTACGAAATTTAAATTAGACCAAAATCCAAATTAAAAATCCCATTTGACGTCCAATAATCAAATTGATACAAAATCCTGTTAAACCAAACAAGAATCCAACGACCAAATTTGGACCACAACGAATAAACGAAAACCAAAAATCCTATTGTAATCTGAAAAAAAAACAAAAAAGAAAATAAAATTTTCGGAAAAAAATAAAAAAGGGAAAGAAAAATGAGAAGGCAGCCAACCACATCCCCTTCCTTCTCTTTTTCTTTCTTTCGTCTTTTTTATTTTTATGACCATCAAATTCCAATAAAATAAAAATAAAAAACATAAATAAATTTGCATTACCAACGTTTCGGTACTAGTACAGTACCCTTATCAAGGCAAGAAAAATTTAAGTGGTAGAAATTGACAGCACCCACGTACAGGTGCTCTTTCTTTGATACCTAACAATCGAATGAGGGTCAGTAGGCCAATCCGTTGTAAACACAATATCTGTCACAATCACATCAGAAATAGAGAAAGTATAAGAAAAACAGAATTCATGAAACAGCTACGTTATAGGTAATTAATCATATTAGCATAAATTTTGTTCAATCCATCCAAATCGGTTTTTAAATCAATAGATAACTTTTTTTGTTTTTTAATATAAAGCATTTCCATGAATTCCCTCCTTCTCACATTACTTTCGCTATGCAAAATTTCAACATTATCCCAGTCAAACTCATGGTCAACATCAACAAATGCCTTTTTATGTCTGGCAAGAACACTTTTATAACAGCGTCCTAAACGAACATCACTTTTGTGCTCCTCTATCCTATTATTAAGAAGTCTGCCTGTGTGTCCCACGTAATTCATCTTACAGATCCTGCTAGTGATCTTATAGACATCACCCTTTTCAAAATTATCTAAAGGATCCTTGCAAAAATTTATCACCGAATCCATTTTGAATGGAATGCGGAAAATAGTATTAATTTTCAATTTTTTTAACAAAAGTTCAATAGTTTTAGAAATTTGACCAAAAAAATGGAAGAACAAAAGTATTAAACAAACTATATTCCTTTAACTCTTTCTGATTATCTACAAGCAAATTATTAATCTGTTTGTTTCTGATTTGTTGAACTCTAATTGCAATATGTTTCTCAATTAACTTTCTTGGATAATGATTCAGAAAAAGGATATTCCTAAAAATATTCAAATTTCTTGTGTGAAATGAATAATGGGACAAATCTAGAGCTCTGTCAACTAAGTTTTTAATTTCTGCGATTTTGTTTTGAAAGGTATGAGCAGAAAGGAAATTTAAAATTCTATCTGAATATGTACTTTTTCTGTACCAATTGGTAACAATATTACCATTCCAACCCTTAATTACTTATATGTCCAAAAAACTGATTTTATAATCATGTTCTATTTCATGAGTACATTGAATTTTTGGATAAAAACTGTTAAAAGTATCAATGACAATCTGTAACTTTTCCAGAGGAACACATAATAAGGTATCGTCGACAAACCGAAAATAAAAAGGCAAAATAAAATCTAATTTCCCAAAAACAAAAACCTCGAAATCTTCCATCACTAGTTTTGCTAAAATTGGAGAAATGACTGAACCAATGGGAGTACCAGACTTCTGCCTATAGAAAGATCCATTAAATTAAAAATAAGTTGACTCCATAATAAAAACTATCATTTCAATAAAATCTTTTTGACATAAACGAGTACGGGTTTTTATATTAGTCCATCTATTTAAAATTGCCTTTTTAACTAATTCAAGGGGCATACTCGGAAACATTGCAATAAAATCCAAAGAAATCATTACATGGTCATCCGGAATCTTTTTTTGAATGATACTTTTTTGAAATTATATTTAGAAGTTGTGTTAGAGTCCTTGAGAATCAAATTAAAATTTTGTTCTAAAAATTTGGTGGGAGTATCAATAGTTGAAAGAACTATTCTTAAGGGATAGCCATCTTTGAGAATCTTTCTCAACCCATAATATCTTGCAAGAACTGTGTCTTCAGTGTTAATATCAGTCCATCTTATATCCGTTCCCAGAAGTCCTTTTTTTCTCCAATTGTCAAGCATCTTAAAGGTGTCTCTTTTTAATTTTTTAAACGGATTTTCATGTATTAATTCAAAATTATCATTATCAGAAAGCGAATTCTCCACATCCCTGATATAATTCGATTTTTTCATGCAAACAGTAATACTGCCTTTATCAGCATTCATGCAAACCATATCAGGGTTGTTTCCAAGAAACTCTTTCGTCATCATGGAACCTTTAGAAATTCTACGATCAATACAACTGATATGCAAACTATTTTTCTTAACAAAGCTCTTTGACAAGTGTAAAACCTTGTTTCGGAAATCCTGCCGATCCAAAATAGGAATTTTGTGTATATTTGATTCAACATCTTTTACTATTTCCATCATTTGTTTTGCGTTAGTTTTTATCACACGGTTACTAAAACCTTGACCTAATCTGAGAATATCTGTGACTGAATCAGGAATTTGAATATCTGTCAAATTAACAAACCAAGAATCTTTACCTCTTTCTTCAAAAATCCTATGTAAATTTAAATTTTGTTCTTGAACACTAGTTTGCTGATGAATTAAATTTGAAAGTTTGTTATCATGTTTTACATCGCTGCTTAAAAATCTTTGATTGAGGCGAATCTGATGCTTTAAATGATTAATAATTTCATCTTGTTGCAAACAAACTTCTAATTCACTTCTTATTCTTGAAATCCTTGACTTTAAAAAGTTAACATGATTTAAAACATCTTTGATAAATAAATTTAGTAGTGAAAATTAAAAATTTTTTAAAGTGTGTTCAAATTTTCTATTACAAAAGATGTCGAATCAAATATACACAAAATTCCTATTTTGGATCAGCTGGATTTCCGAAACAAGGTTTTACACTTGTCAAAAAGTTTCTTAGAAACAACCCTGATATGGTTTGCATGAATGCTGATAAAGGCAGTATTACTGTTTGCATGAAAAAATCGAATTATATCAGGAATGTGGAGAATTCGCTTTCTGATAATGATAATTTTGAATTATCACATGAAAATCCGTTAAAAAAATTAAAAAGAGGCACTTTTAAGATGCTTGACAATTGGAGAAAGAAAGGACTTCTGGGAAAGGATATAAGATGGACTGATACTAACACTGAAGACACAGTTCTTGCAAAATGTTATGGGTTGAGAAAGATTCACAAAGATGGCTATCCCTTAAGAATATTTATTTCAACTCTTAATACTCCCCTCAAATTTATAGAACAAAATTTTAATTTGATTTTTAAGGGCTCAATCACAACTTCTAAAGATAATGTCAAAAATAGCTGGGAATTTCAAAAAAGTATCATTCAAAAAAAGGTTCAGGATGACCCTGTAATGATTTCTTTGGATGTTATTGCAATGTTTCCGAGTATACCCCTTGAATCAGTTAAAAAGGCAATTTCAAATAGATGGACTAATATAAAAACCCGTACTCGTTTAAGTCAAAAAGATTTTATTGAAATGATAGTTTTTATTATGGAGTCAACTTATTTTTAATTTAATGGATCTTTCTATAGACAGAAGTCTGGTACTCCCTTAGGTTCAGTCATTTCCCCGATTTTAGCAGAATTAGTGATGGGAGATTTGGAGGTTTTTGTTTTTGGGAAATTAGATTTTGTTTTGCCTTTTTATTTTCGGTTTGTCGACGATACCTTATTATGTGTTCCTCTGGAAAAGTTACAGATTGTCATTGATACTTTTAACAGTTTTTATCCAAAAATTCAATGTACTCATGAAATAGAACATGATTATAAAATCAGTTTTTTGGACATATAAGTAATTAAGGGTTGGAATGGTAATATTATTACCAATTGGTACAGAAAAAGTACATATTCAGATAGAATTTGAAATTTCCTTTCCGCTCATCCCTTTCAAAACAAAATCGCAGTAATTAAAAACTTAGTTGACAGAGCTCTAGGTTTGTCCCATTATTTATTTCACACAAGAAATTTGAATATTTTTAGGAATATCCTTTTTCTGAATCATTATCCAAGAAAGTTAATTGAGAAACACATTGCAATTAGAGTTCAACAAATCAGAAACAAACAGATTAATAATTTGCTTGTAGATAATCAGAAAGAGTTAAAGGAATATAGTTTGTTCAATACTTTTGTTTTTCCATTTTTTGGTCAAATTTCTAAAACTATTGAACTTTTGTTAAAAAAATTGAAAATTCATACTATTTTCAGCATTCCATTTAAAATGGATTCGGTGATAAATTTTTACAAGGTTCTTTTAGATAATTTTGAAAAGGGTGGTGTTGTCTATAAGATCACTAGCAGGATCTGTAAGATGAATTACGTGGGACACACTGGCAGACTTCTTAATACTAGGATAGAGGAGCACAAAAGTGATGTTCGTTTAGGACGCTGTTATAAAAGTGTTCTTGCCAGACATACAAAGGCATTTGTTGATGTTGATCATGAGTTTGACTGGGATAATATTGAAATTTTGCATAGTGAAAGTAATGAGAGAAGGAAGGAATTCATGGAAATGCTTTATATTAAAAAACAATCAAAGTTATCTATTAATTTAAAAACCGATTTGTATAGTTTGAACAAAAGTTATGCTAATATGATTAATTACATACAACGTAGCTGTTTCATGAATTCTGTTTTTCTTATACTTTCTCTATTTCTGATGTAATTGTGACAGATATTTATATTGTGTTTACAACTGATTGGCCTACTGACCCTCATTCGATTCTCAGGTATCAAAGAGAGAGCACCTGTTCGTGGGTGCTGTCAATTTCTACCACTTAAATTTTTCTTGCCTTGATAATGGTACTGTACGAGTACCCAAACATTGGTAATGCAAATTTATTTATTTATGTTTTTTATTTTTATTTTATTGTAATTTGATGATCATAAAAATAAAAAAGACGAAAGAAAGAAAAAGAGAAGGAAGGGGATGTGGTTGGCTGCTTTCTCATTTTTCTTTCCTTTTTTTTATTTTTTTCCCGAAAATTCTATTTTATTTTTGTTTGTTTTATTTCAGATTAAAATAGGATTTTTGGTTTTCGTTTATTCCTTGTGGTCCAAATTTGGTCGTTGGATTCTTGTTTTGTTCAACAGGATTTTGCATCAATATGGTTATAAATCCTGCGCCGTAAAATTCTAGACCAAAAAACCTTAAATTTTGTAAATTTAATTAAACTACAAAATTAAAAGAATGCGGCATAAAATATTTGAATAAAGAATTAATATACTGTATTTGAAAAAGTATAAGTAATACAATTACTATCTTATTAAGTATTAGTTACAATTAAATTTTTTCATAATTTTACAGTAAATTAATTGCAATATAATTAATCGCTTCAAAAACAAAAAAGTTAGCAGTTTAAAATATTCATTATACGATAAAATTACATTCACATTAAATTCAAGAGTACATCTTATGCATTTCTATATCTCCTGAATGCGAAATTAATTCGAAAAATTGAAAATAATAACTTAAAAAATATTAAAAATTAAATTTGTATTGGAAATTTTTCATTATGTACCGACTCAGTATCGGCTATTCGTCGGAATAGTTTGGGGCAGAAGAGTGCGGGGGCAAAGAAGTTCGATGGCGTAATTTACGGGTGGAGAGGCATGGAGAGATCGGGCAATTTTCGCCAAGAGCTCCGTCCACAATTAGTTCCTCGAACTAATCACTTGCCGCATCTATGCTTATAATATCTTTGCTCGCAGACGGCTGACCCATGATCTAATAAATAAATGATCTAGCCATGCGCCAGTAAAAAAAACCGAATCGATCAGAACCCACTGCTTAATTTCTCCATCTTAGACAAGTAAGGCGATAAATGTAAGGGATTTTAAAATGTTAAATGTAAGATTTAGAACTTTTTGTCATTCGTAGATGTAGAAATATGTTAATTCTAACCAAATGTATTATAATTTTGAAGATTGGCAAAGGAAAATAAGCATTAACTATAATTTTAGGTTATGTTTTTAATAAATACTTCCCGCTGAGAAAAAGTGATATATGTGTGCCAAATAAAATTAAATTCAAGTCAAGTGGGATAGTTCTAAATAAATAAAATTATAAAATGCAGTGCCCATGAAATACACAATAATAATTATTATATTTTATTTATTCAAAAATACTTTTCCTTCATTTTGGAGGAAAATGTGATCAAAGGGTATTCATATATTAAGTATTTATTTATAATTATCGACACTCTTGTTGACTACTGTTTTTTTTTAAATTTATGTTACGTTCGTAATATAATTAATATATGAAGGGTGGAAAGGGAAAAGGATGTAAGTCACAACAATTTTTGCAAGTGGGTATTTTTTTGTTCCTCTGTATTGAGCAACTCAACGCGTGTCTGGGATGATACGTACATTTATTTTTAATTGTGTATTTAATTTCTTATCACTATCTCGAGCCGAATGAGAAAGTTTAAAAAAAGTTTTAACCCGATTCGGAGGCAACATTTCTTTTTTATTCAAATGGCGATATGAATTTGACGCAAAGTTTTACGGCTGTTGTTGGCTAATGCTAATATACTTTTCACAGTTCATTATATGGTAATTCGTAAACAAATTTTCTCTCGAAAATTTCGAGGATCAAGTAAAAAATCAGTGTTCTAATATACATAATTCATTACTCATTACAAGTTTTTTTGGAATTCATCCTTTCAATATTTTCATAATATTTTTTCCTAAATAATACAGAGTTTCCTATGGTAGTTCGCCAGACAGAGAGTACGCGTCAAACTCAAATTGCGCGGTCATACTAACAAAATGGTGGAATTAAGCGGTTGCGTGACTTGAACGAAACGGGGCCTTCAAGTGGCTAGACCATGTATTTATTAGATCATGGGCTGACCCCTTCGCTCGCGGCGAGCTCCTAGTCAGTACCAAACCAGTCACCACCCGGAAAAATGACGTTTCGACCAGCGAACACTTACCTAATTTCCTGTTGTGCTTTGAGGACATAAGTTGTTGGTGGGTAAAGCCCGAATAATAAACTACGACTTATCCTTCCTTTCATTTATTACTCTCGGTCCTCTGCCTAGAGGATCTGGGAATTTTTCCTTTCTTATTTCTTAGCCTTCTTTCTTTACTTCTTCTTGCTCTTCCTACTACGTCTTTTTACCTCTACCTTATGTCTTTTATGACCTTCCTCTTCTTCTCAATTATCGGTCCTCAGTAGACAGAATCTGGGATCTTTTCTTGTTTTGTTTTTTCATTTATTACTGTCTTTCCTCTGTCAAGAGGATCGGGGATTTTCGTCCTACGTCTCGGTCCTCTGTTTAGAGGATCTGGGGATTTCCTCTTTATTTATTAGTTTTCTGTTTTTTACTTCTTCTTACTCTTTTTACTACCTCTTGTTACTTCTATCTTATGTCTCTTATTACTTTCCTCTTTCTCATTTCTTGGTCCTCTGTAGAGAGTATCTGGGATCCTTTTTGTTTAAATTCATTATTCTCGGTCCTCTGTCAAGAGGATCGGGGACTTTTATCCTACGTCTCCGTGTCTACCTGGGAATTTTATTTTCGTATTTTACGGTCCTCTGTAGAGAGGATCTGGGATCCTATCTTTCTTTTACTACTCATTCGGTCCTCTGTCAAGAGGATCAGAGATTTTTTCCACCTATGTCTCGGTCCTCGATCAAGAAGATCTGGGATCCCATTCGAGTCATCATGATGGACCACGTGACCACCACCAGAAAAATGTATTTTGCCCCAAAAGGCTGAAGTCCGTGATCATCCGGCCCCAGCCAGCCACAGTGTGTTGAAATCTCTTATAGTATCGTTCGAAATTATTATTAACTCTTATTCTACGACCCGACTGATCTTTCGTAATTTGGGATCATATAAATAAGTGTTTTGTTTCCTTTTATATTTAAAAATAACCTTTAAATTTAATAAAAATTTAGAAAATTGCTTGACAGACTTTTCAAATTAAAAGTCACACAATCGACAACTTAAATGTAGAGATTATTAATTCTCCTTTGTTGAAGCCCTTTCGATTTTAACAAACACATTTCTTAACACGTGTCTCATGAGAAAAAAATGTCAGAAGCAAATTTTCCGATATAACTTAATAATAATTTTGTTACTAAACATTTTATTGTACACTGTGCCTTTGATTTGCAATGTCATTTTTCACGAATTAAACAAAAAGTATGCTTCTTATCAAAGATTAATTAACAAAGAATTTGTGGCTCTTTTTTGTGTGAACGACTTTTTTGTAATTATTTTTTTCGTAGTTTATGTCGTTTGTCCAAAAATTTAATTTGTTAATTTGTAATATTGTTGTATCACTATTAAATCAAAAAATACACGTTCTATCAAAAAGTAAATAATCACAAATTTGTAAATATTTTTTGGAAGCACAACTTTTGTCTATTTTTTGCTTTTTGTACCTTGCAAAGTTATTATAATAATTTTGTATAGCTTTCGAAAAGCAAAGTTTTTCTGGACTTTTTTCATATCGTGAGTTGTTTGGATTAACCTGTTCATTTACGATTTTTTTTAGATTTTGAAAAATTTTATAACTGTGATAATTTTATTTTAATCCAAAAAATTCGTAAAGATAAATTGTTCACATTTCCGAGTACTAGGATTAGCTGTACAAAGAATTTTCGAATAAAAAAAAAATTTTCATAAAAATTTTGAAAATACTCTAACTTTTTAAAATTTTTATCCTAGTTTTGCCAAAGCTCAATCCAATCTGATTATTGTTTCGAAATTTATTGTCCCTACAGACTTCTGATAGACTACAGACTACATACAGACAAACATCTTCGTAAATATAGTTTTTTCACTTGGGGGTCTTAAAACGTGTGGATTTGATGAAAAGCGACTAAGTTAAACTTTACATACAGCCAAATACCTTCTGCTTAGGATGAGAATGTAAAAAGGCGTTTTAATCCTACTATGCATAATCGTCAATATTAGCTGAATCTAGTTGAAACTCAATGTTTCTCTTTACCGTGACCCATAGAATACAAATTAATAATTAGTTTTTAAATATAACCACAATAAGTTTCGTTTATAGGGCCCCAAAAAACCTCAAAAGTGAAAAATTTGATTTCGCGTGTTTCTGGCGCTAATTTTGATGTTTTGGCTGTTTTTTTTATACATAAGTTATTTCTCCGAATTTTGTAATTGGAGTAAGCTAATCATTAATTTAAGCTAAGAATCATAACTGTTTAAACAACTTATTTTTATTTTTAATAAAAATATTCATTTTTATTATATTTTATTCTATTAATATTAAAAAGATGAATAGTATATTCAACTTTTTGTCAACTTTTTACTTACAGCGAGATAAAAATTAATAATGTTTAAGAAAAATAATTGTTTACAAAAATTATTACCGATAGAGGATACACGGTGTTTTTCGAGTTCTATCATTTTTTGGTTGAGGAGAAGTGAAATGTTTAGTGAGTACGGTGAGGGTGTGGTGAGTAAGGGTGCTGGTGTGAAAGTGCATGTGTGAATGGAGTTATAGAAAGTGAAAATTTAAGCGGAAAATACAGAAATTGACGAAAGTTGATTTTGAGGTTAGGTTCGCTTGAGTGATATACTGGGTTTCTTGTCAGTAAGTAAGAGTTCAGGAGGGGGGAGGGGGAGGTGAGGCTATAGGTCAGTTAAAAGGGTAGAGTCATGCCGGTTATGCGCAGTCCACAAAGTGATTTCGGAAGAAGGCAGAGCGAGTTAAGTGAGAAGAGTGAAGCAAATAGGGATAGCGATAGCAAAAAGAGAGAATGTAGTTGCGTAGACGAGGCAAGCAGTGAGGGGAATGCAGATGAGACGTTCACTATGCCTTTGCATCGCGTACTAATGGCAGAATCGGCAGAATCTAGACAAGGAAGGAGGCATAAGCGCGGGAGGCCCACTAATTTGGAAAAGCTTGGCTCGAAATCAAGAAGCTCGGGGTCGCGGGATTTGTTGCACAGGTAGAAACAGACGGCTAGCGCGATTAGCAGCGAGATCATCAATAGCGAAGGGGAAAAAACGGGGGATCATAAAAGGGGAAGAGAGCAGGTGGGCGAAGAGGCGGAGAGGGGCAATGACCTAAAAAAGGTTATGACAAAAAAAAGAACGCTGGAGAGAAATAGGGATGAAGGGGATATGTTCTTCAAGTTATAAGCCCTTATAAAAGGATTTAAAGAGGAGACTTGCGGAAGATAGGATGGGACATGCGGAAGATCGGCTGATATGAAGAAACAAGGTGAAGAGGTAAAAGACGAGGTAAGAAAAGGGAGACGAAAGTGGGAAGAATGGGATCAATTATAGGAAGGAGAGAAAGAAAAGGTGAGGAATAAATTGGAAAGGAGAGAAAATAGGCAAAGAGAGAATGAGGAGGTTAAGGAAAGGGACATGAAACTGCTAGAAGAGAGAGTGAGCAAATTAGAACTAAGGAATGAGTCTAAGTTGGGAGAGAAAGGAAGTGTGGAAGATGTGAGAGATTGTGAGGTGGTCAAGCATGAGCAGAATGAAAGTAGGCGCTTGAGACTGATTGAGGTTGAAAGAAGAATGGAAGGGGAAGAGAGAGAGAGACAGCGAAAATGAAAAAGAACATAATAGTGAAAGTGGCTAACCGAGCGAAAGGCATGGCTGAGAAGTGTAAAGGTAATAGGGTAAGAATTGGTAGAGATAGGATATGGGTCAAGGGAGAGATGGATGAGAATGAGTGGTAATGCTTTAAAAGAATATTACCGAAAACATATGAGTGGAAGATGTGAGCAGCAAGAAAGGAGCACGTGAAAGGGAGAGGAATGGGTGACATGGTGTCAGTGGTAATAAAGGAGCTGGTGTTAAAGGAAGCAAAGAGAGAGAGTATATAGAAAAAAAGATGGAACAATGGTTAGAAGAATAAAATTAGGATAAGTTATTTTGGATATAGTATGCGTATACAGAAGAAGAGGAGAAGAGGGAGGATGGAGAGCAATAAGGAAATGGACAGAAGATAAAGATAAGAGGCTGTTCCTAATAGGAGGGGATTTTTATTCATGGACCGGGGAACAAGGGGGTGAAGTGTAGGATAGAGAAAAGTAGGTGCTTATAAGAAAATTAAAACAAAAGAAAACGGGTCGGGGGGGGGGGGGGGGGGGGG
>NC_046660.1:139742355-139744419 GCF_010883055.1 Belonocnema kinseyi
GAGGCTACTGGAAATACTGGGAGAGGCGAGATGATTAATTTGTAACGGCAATACAAGGCTGAGGTTAGAATGGAAGTGGGCAAGGTTATAAGCTCAGAACACTTTCAGGTAATCGCGACAGTGAGATGTGATGGTTCAAAGGCAGTAGGGGGAAGAGGAAAGAAAAGAGAGAAAATAAGGTGAAAATGGATATTTGGGGAGAGGAATAGTTGAGACAATTTAGAGAGAAAATAGAAAACGAAGAGATAGGGGGTCGGGAAGAGGAAGGATTTGACACACTGATAGAAAAACTTAAAGGAGCGATAGAAAAAGAAGAGGGGCTTAGGAGAGGCTGGTGGGACGATGAATGCAGGGAATGTAACGATAGGATGAAGGAGAATGTAAGCAAATGGAGGAAAGGGGAAATGGAGAAAGGAGAACTCAACAGGAGAAAGGGAGCACGAAAGAATGATAAAGGAGAAAAGACAGAAGGAGAAAGAAAGGTATATGGAAGAGGTAGAGAAAGCGTTTAAAGAAGACAGGGGATGGAAAATGATCAATAGAAAAAGAGGAGGAAGGAAGGGTATAAATGAAGAAATAGGTATGAAAAAGTGGACGAAGCACTTCAAAGGGCTGCTAGGAGGAGTGGAATATAGGGTAAAGGCAGAAGGAAGAAAAGTAGTCGACGGGGACGCGGAAATTGAAAACGAGATTAGTAGGAATGAGGTGAATGAGGCGATTGAAAGGTTGAAAAGAAACGAGGCAACAAGGGAAGATGGCTTAGAAAATGAAGCACTGAAATACAGAGGATTAGGGGTGAGGAAAGAGATGTGGAGGATTTGCAACAAGGTATGGAAAGGAAAAGGGTGGCCAGAGGAGTGGAAGACAGAGCTGGTAGTACCGTTGATTAAGAAAGGAGAAGGCAAAAAGGTTGAGGAATATAGAGGTATCACACTCATGTCCGTGGGATATAAAATATATGCGGAAGTGCTTAGAAGGAGGTTAGAAAGATAGGTGGAAGAGAAGGGAAGTATACCACACAACCAAACAGGGCGTGCCATGCACACCTCGAGCATTTAGCTCACACACTATCTAGTTGTCCAACTCACGCGGGCACGACCTACATTCAAAGGCATAATGCGGCACTAAGAGTGCTTTAATACCATCTCTGTCACTCTTACGCCATTAATTTTAATATCGCTCCTTTAAATGCTCCTAAGGAAATTGAGTCAATTGTCGAGAATGGGAAGTGCCGCATATACTGGAACTTTATATTCTCGACAATTATTTCTGTTGCTCACTCGAGGCCTGACATGTTTCTTCTTGACTTCGAGAAGCGAACCATGTTCGTTAAAATCCTGCGGTTGTCCTCATGACAAATTTTCAATTATATTCGGGGTTCGTGAGAACCTGCTCATCGATAGATGTGTCTGCAAAGATGCAGCATTCTACCAGCGTGACCTATCGATGGCCTGGATTGATTATCGGAAAGCTTTCGATTCGATCTTCGTTAGACTCATCATTTGTGTTTTGGAAATCTTAAAGGTTCATCCGAAAATAGTTAGGTGCCTAGAGAGATTTATGCCGCTTTGGAAAGCCAGATTTACTATCTCATTTGGAAAAAATCGTATGACAACTAACAAGGTCACCTTTCAGTGAGGTGTCTTTCAGGGCGACAACATGAGCCCACTCCTCTTTTTCCTTAAACTATTACCACTATCTCTAGCACTTTGCCATTCCGACGGGTACTTGTGCGGCAAACCTGCAGATCGAAAGTACAAGGTCACTCATGTATTTTACATAGAAGATCTTGAGATATATGATAAAAACAAAGAGCAACTGCATCTAGCTCTAGGAATTGTCGAACGATATACTAAGGAAATTGGAATGGAATTTCGGTTAGATAAATGCGCCAAGGTTTATTTGAAGCGAAGAAAACTTAATGGCATCCCTGAAGATCCTGAGCTCGTTGATAGAAGCGCTATACGACGCCTTTGCGCTGGAGAGACTTATACATACCTGGGCGTGCCACAGAGCCGCATTCAGGATGTGACATCTATAAAGGATACTCTCCGAAGCAGATAC
>NC_046660.1:139744519-139753163 GCF_010883055.1 Belonocnema kinseyi
TGGTCGCGGAATATTGAGTCTTGAATGTCTTCACAACAGGATTATTCTGGGTACAGCACATAGAGTTGCAAATGGAAGAGACCCTCTTCTTAAAATGGTCAAAAATCATGAAGAAGTGGGCAAAGGAGCGTTTCACTACAAAGCAGCGGAGGAGGCTGCTGAAACACTCGGACTGAACTGCATTATTAGGGGTGAGCAAAATGTATCAAATCTTATATATCTCGAGTACTCACTCCTGAAAGCCCGGATTAGGAAAAAACAGGAGAAAAACTTCCGTGAACAGCTCCTCGATAAGAGGATGCATGGTATCTTCCTCAGAAATGTGGACGATCAGTCAATGTCGTGTAAGCTAACGTTTGCTTTTCTTAAATCGCCCGGATTGAAGTCTGGTACGGAGGGTTTTATTTTTTCATGCCAAGACGGTGTCATTTCCGCCTTAACATACCTTCGCCACATTTTGAGCCAAAACATTCCTGATGATAGCTGCAGAGCGTGCCATGCACACCCCGAGCATTTATCTCACATACTATCTAGTTGTCCAACTTACGCGGGAACTTCGCGGGACTTCGAGAAGCGAATCATGTTCTTTATCGAATTTTCGGCCTTATAAGGGAGTTGCAACGATTGTACCCGGAATATTCTGTTAAACTAATCGTCCTTATCATCGACGATCTTGGAGGTGCCAAGCTTTCACTTGCTAATGGCCTAAAAAGCATCCCTGCGTGTCAACAATATGCTAAAACACTTGCGGGAAAAATGCAGAAGGCATTAGTCCATGGGTCGCTCCGTGTTCTTAGTGTACACGAGGCTTTTGCTGGATCGTCGTATTGATTCGTTTACAGACTGTAACCATCTATCTGACGGTCGTGAGACGTGGTGGCTGAAATTTTTCCGCGATTTCGCTGGGAGCGGGTACAATTTTGCAGATTAGCACCCGCTCCCGGCGAAATTCTGCGGTTGGCCTTATGACAAATATATGTATATATTGGTTGCACAGGATAGTAGAGAAAAAAGCCAAAAAATGATTCCGAAAGAAGGAGAATTACGAAGTAGTGTTGCGAACTAGAGTGAAAATTTGAAGAGGGAATGGGAGCCCAGGGCAAAGTCGCAAGCGTTTAGAAATAAGAATAATAATTTAAGACTGTATGAAGCGAATAGTTATACAAGTTTACAAACATAATTGTCTAAACAGTTCATTATTGATTATAACTATCTTCTCTTACATAATTTCTAGAAAATTGCGGATTCAACTCAAATTCTTTGCTTTGACTTTTGAGTTGCTAAGCAATAATAAATAAACAATAGAGAGAATAATTTTTTCAATAATCTTGCTTTTTGTGAATATATTTTTCTGAAATAAAACAGATATTTGAAATATTCTTCAAATTTCCTATATGGCTGATATCATTATTCTAGATTCTTCTTTAAGTAGTTACTGATAGTTTAAAACCATAATAAATTGTTCTCTAAGTGAAAAGTTGACAAGAAGTAGAAAAATTCTAAGAATAACCGCAACTATATAGCATTACTATCGGAAAAACTAGTCAAAAACAATAATAATCTGTTCAAGTCATAATTATTGTTGAATTTCAGTGATTATTAAAACACTCTTAAGTAAAAAGTAGACAAAAGTTGAAATATTCAGAGAAAACCACAACTTTCTAACATTTTCCAAAGAGAATATTATAAAAAATATTAAGTAATTATCGTAACAATTATAATAATTGTAATAATCAGAATAATTGTGTACTTGATTAAATTCTTACTTCACTATAATTTGAAACTGCACTTTCTAGCATTATTCTAAAGGCTTATTATTATAAATAAGAAATTGTTTAAGTAGTTATTCTTGTTTAATTTAATAGATTATTGCCTAGCTATCACTGTAAAATTGAACGTTTGTTTAAAAAATCGGGGAAAACCGCAACTTTCTAACTATTCTAAGAGAAAATGGATATAAACAATAAACTGTTTAAATAATTTACTAAAAATCTAATGATCAGTAAAAAGTAATATTTTATGCATAAGAAACAACGTTTATCGAAGAAAACCTCTAAAAGGTAACAGCGCTTGAAAATTGCAATACTCCTTTTTTCACTTTTGGATTTCATCTGGGACCCTATAAACCAGATTTATGGAAGTAAATTGCAAAAAGTAGTTCCTATTCGAAATCTATGTCTAATTCTCAAGAAAAGGATCAACTCGATACACCTAATATTGACGATTCCGAATAAAATTTACAAAAACGTATATTGCTCGCGTTAAACGTCATAGGGATGATTTGTGTACATACACTTCCTGAAATATTAAAATAGAGTTTAAACAAGTAACAATATGAACATGTATCAGTAAATTTGTAGTTTTGAAAATTCTATTTATATATTTTTAATTTAAAGGATGGCACTGCCTTTGTTTGTTGATTTTAATCTTAACTTTTCAATTTTAAATTTCTAATTTGAACATTTTCATGTTCAAACTTTTGATTTTCTGGTCTATATTAACCAGAGAACTGATTATTTTTTAAATAAATTAGAATTTTTGAAGCAGTTGTAACAGAGAATTTATATTCTAAATTAATATTCAGTTCTTTGAGCTCATTATACTTTCAGCTGTTTTGGACTATATATACACATCTTTCAGCCCATCATCCAAGAAAAAAAATTGTTTAAAAATTATAAAAATTATGAGAATTATAGGTAGACATGGCAGCTTAAAAAATAGAAAATTGTTAACGGAAAATAGAAAAATTTGCTATGTACATGCTATGTACGACTCTCCGGAGATGAAGAACTAGGCTATACTAGTGTTCACCTTATGGGCCGCCGAGGCACTTCCAGAGTGCGAGGCGGGAATCGAGCCCGCAATCTATTATAAATTCAAATCTATAACAATATTTTAATTTTAAGCATGCGTGGAGTGTGTGGAAGGTGTGAGTGGAGTATGAGGGTGGAAATCTAAGAGGTGAGTATGTTTATGAGGGGTATATTGGGAAGATAGAAATTAATTGACATTGTAATTGGGGGGTGGGATTTGGCTAAATAGGGAAAGTGAGGTTAGGTTTGCAAGGAAGCGGGGTAGTTTTGCGGTCAGGAGTTTGGACCTTCATGGCGGACAAGGGTGGTTCTCGTAGTGCTAAGGGATGTCAGGGGTGAGAAAAGGGTGTTTGCGGGGGATGTGAGGGGTGAAATAGGGCAATGAAACTGAAATTTTAGGGCGGTAAGCGACAGAAGCCTAAAGAGACATCTTTTGGAGGTGGACAGCGAGAGTACTGGCAGTGCTGGTAGTGAATTAGACGGGGAGGAAATTTCCAGGACACGACGGCCAGCTGTGCGTGGCCCGGTGTCGAGTGGCGCGTCAGAGAGGGGGAAGAATCGGAGCGAAGGAAGCGATAAGGCAAGGGAGAGAGTATCCAGTGCAAGCGAGGGGTAGGATCTCTTGAAGAGAAAAAGAGAAAGCAAAGAGCGTCCGGAGAAAAGCATGCTAGAGAGTCCATTTAAAAAAGTGTACGAACACGTAGGTCAGCGCCCCTGCCCCTAAAATGGAGGGAAGGCAGATGGAAAGTATGAGGACCTGAGGGTAAGAGATGAGATATGGGAAAAGGAAGTAAAAGAGATCAGGGGGGAAATAGAAGAATTGCAGAGGCAGTTGGCGTCGGTAAGAAAGGAAAAAGAGGATAAAATAAACTAGATGGAAGAAGATATTAGGGTGTGGAAGGAAAGGTTGGAAAAAAGGCTGGAAAAGGTGGAGGACATGTGGGGAATGGAAGTAGTCGATAGGGAGGAGGGCGAGAAGCAAGGTATTTGTGAGAAGGCGGAGATTATGATAGAAGTGAAAGTGGAGTGGAGGGTGGAGAGAAGAGAGAAGACAGATAGGAGAAATAATATAGTAATAAGAGGATTGAAGCTAAAGAGCGGGGAAGAAAGGGAGGGGGTTGAAGCGCTGCTACAGAGCATAGGGTGGGTAAAAGGCAAGGTAGGGAAGGTTAGGATGGAGGGGAGAAAGGACAATGAAGTGGCGGTGGTGGCATTGGAGAGCTGGGAAGAAAAATTGGGGGTAATGCGTAACAAAAGTAGAATAAAGGACAAGAAGGTTTTCATCGATTAAGATTTGACGAGGAAGGCAATGGATGTGCAGAGAATACCTAATGACAGGGCTAGAAAGAAGAGGAGTGAAGGAAGAGCGGCGAAGGTAGGGTATCGAAAAATAATAATAGACGAGAAAATGTGGGTATGCGACGAGGAGAAGGAGGTGTTAAAGGAAGTGCAGGGGAACTTGTTTCTTACGAAGTAGGGGGTGGGAGTAAAGCAGAGTGGAGGAGTGTTAAAGCTGCTGTACTGGAACGTAGCAGGGGTAACGAAGAAAGATGAGGATTTCTGGAGGTATATTGGGGAATTTAATGTGATTGGACTGTTAAAAACGTCGGTAGAGAGAAACGAAGGGGATAGAGTAGAGCGAGAGTTGCCAAGGGGCATAGGTAGAGGCTACAGGAGGCCGTCAAACTAAAGAGAAAACGAAGGGCTAGTGGGGGAATTATAAAAGGAGATAGGGATGGATTAGAGGAAGAAGTTCATGTAGAGAGAGGGGGTAGGTGAGGGTATGATGGTACTGGAGCAGAGCTTTAATGTGAGAATTGGAGGGGCTATACGGGAAAGGGGAGACCTTCGAAAGAAAATCAAAGGATAAGATAATAAATAAAGAGGGGCAGATTCTAAGAGACTGGATGGAGGACAGAGGCTGGACCCTGGCTAATGGTATGGTAAAAGGGGACGAAGAGGGAGAAAACACGTATGTGTGTAAGAGGGGTGTATCGGTGATAGACTATGTGATTATGAATGTACAAGGGTGGGAGGAGATAGAGAAATTCGCAGTGGGAGGGAGGGTGGAATCAGACCATCAGCTATGAAGTTTTTGGATACAGGGGGAGGCTGCGCAGTGCGCCAGACGACCCAGTTCCTTGGCCACAAATCGGTAAAAAAATTAAAATGTACAAAAATGAATTGCAAGGTCACTTATATCTGGCTTTCAAGGGTGCTGATTCCGAATATGATATCAGAATTTCAAAAAACAAAATGGCGGATCCAATATGGCAGACGAGTATTTCAAAAAATTATTGGATCTACTTGAAACGTGCTATCTATGGGTTTTCGAGGGCGCTGACATCGAATCTGAATTCAGGATTTAAAAAAATCGCGGATCCAAGATGGCGTACGTGTATTTCTAAAAATTATTGTATCTACTTGAAACGTGGTACTTACAGGTTATCGAGGGCGCTGATTACGAATCTGGAGTCAGAATTTAACAAATAAAAAAACATTTAGCAGGTTCAATACCGAGGACGAAAATATATAAAAGTATTTAAAAAATGATCTACGTAAAATGAAACACTCATTTATAATAAGTTATCTACCACAACGATTTTTAAATTTTAATTTTAATTTTTAATTATCAGAACTGTAGTATTTGGGGTGCTTTCTGTGTGAGTTTCCCTAGCCTCTCACGACAAATTCCTTCATCATCCGATAATTCTGTATCGCCCTAAAGTATCAAATGTTTGATGGAGACCTGGAAAATTATTGTTTTCGTTCTGACTTTCTACGTCGGAATGACACAATTCGTCCTCTTGCAAAATTTTTAGTAAATATCTTACCTCCGGAGTAGGGTTCAACACAATTTTATTTTTATTTTGAGATTGAAGATTAAGGAAGCATATGATTGGATCTGAACTATCCATAGCTCTGTAAAACATATCTTCTGTGTTTGATGTGCTGCTGAAAGTTCTGCTGTGAGACAATCTGTCATTTTTGTCATTTTTATTTCTAGACTCAGAAGCTTCCTCAGCAAGCATGTCCACTGGAAGAACACTTGTTCTTATGACATCAGCACCATGCATAAGAATTTTATGCAATGTCGATGGCATAGGAAACCAGTTGTAGTTCTGAATATAGAGTTCAGCAGTCGCATTGCACAATGTTATGAATTTCATTGGTTCAATTGTAAGATGACAAGAAAGGGCGATGAAAATCGTTTTGAAATTACAAAGTAATTTGCATTGCCATCATCAGTGGTACCAGAGCCTCCTGGTTTTGGCTTGTCCACTATTATTCCTAACTTTCCCCAAAGAGTACTTTGTATTTGCTTTTTTCTTTGTGCATATTCTTCTTTGTGTTTAACACTTCTCATTTGCCAGAATTTGATGTTAGCTCTGTAAGAAATATGCAAACATGTTTCGAAGATTCTGATCCACGCATGAAGTGGAAAAAGTCCATATAACAGAGATTTGGGATCTGGCAGAAAAATTCCCTTATCTATGTTGTTGAGAGTATTGAACCATATATTAAGGTACAAAATAGAGAAAAATGGATAGGGATAAATTAATAATCATCCAATTTAACTTTAAGAACCTGTAGTTTGTCGATTTGATCTTTAACATTCTATTTTGCTTTAAAACAACATTTTCTGATTCTTTAGTGTATTCTGTAGTAAGAGAACGGCAAGATCTTGGTGATTGCGATGCTTTGTTATTCCATAGTATGATACTATTTGCGGTTAACAATCGCAATGAAATAATTGTGGTAACAAATAAATTTTGATCGCTCTGCGGAATGTTTTCTTCTACTAATGTGTAGTTTTGCTTAAAACACGAATAACCAGAACTTCCGTCGAAACCCCAAGAGCACTTCATGATTGCTTCTATGTCCGTAACGCCTTTGCTTTTCATATACAGAATAATCCATTCTGCTTGCAAATTTGTAATTCGTTTTGTAGTATGATTCAATAAAGCTTGAAGGGTTGTCTCTGCTTTTTTCGAAAATAGAAACTGTTTCCTTCGGTGACCTGCATTCTTTTTTAGCAGCTCTAATATCATTATATGTAGGCTAAATATCTGCTCCACATGATTTGGATTCCAAATGTATATTTTGATACACTTCCTTAGAAAGTGAATTTTCGAATAAAAACGCTAAAGGTTCTTGTGCAGTTTTCTTTCTGAGAAAAAGAAATAGACGTGAAATAGATGGTTCACTTAATAATTTCCTAATTTTGCTTGGAGTTTCTGAATTTTCTAAAATATTATCGCAAATTGAATACAAATCTCTATTTACAGATTGTTTCGCTGCGTAACGACAAGCCATAATTAACCTTAGGGGATCATGTTTCAGCTGAGCACTTATTTTAAAAACTTCTCGACGTTTTGAACTATCAGATTTTTCAGCAAAATTAAGCGATGGGCGGCCGAAGTGTGAAGAGGAATCAGAATCTTGTACTGCAATAAAAGGAACAGAAAAATTTGAATTTAATTAAATTAAAATCTTGCTAAAAATCTTTGCGCAGCTTGGAATTTTGTATCACGTTTAGATTTAAAAACACGTGTGATGAATTGTTGAATCAAAACTATTGGATTCAACTATTGATCAATTGAGATGCCGAAATGCTCAATTCCCCAGTCCAACCTAACAGCAAAACGTAGGACTATGCACCAAGTTCACGTCGCTCCTCCAGGTACGGGTAGCACAAGGCGTTAGTTCGGCGACCGCCGGCGAGTGGCAGCACCAGATGGACCACCGTAGCAGACACAAACAACCCTGCAACACCACGTGAACCAGTAGCCACACTCTGGCATGATAGGGGAGGCCGACAGCTACATTAAAGATGGCGTACGCACAGCCAATGGCAACCCCAGCGGTCCGTAGGCCAGAGCCAATCGCTGGACGGAGTAAACCTCGGAAGGCGCTCATTGGCGGGAGACCTCATTAAAGCTCATCCGTTGGCACCAACCAATCAACGAAGGTCTTGCAGGAAGTCTGCAAGGTCTGACGGAAAACAGCGGCAAGACGAGGGAAGCGAGCAGAAAACGGCAGAGTCGACTTGAGAGCCAGGTTACGGCTAGTCTCGAGGATCATACGGAAAGAAAAGCCTAAGAAAAAAAGGAAAGATGAGGGACGGAAAAGACCGGGCCGCAGCAGCTAGGTGGCTAAGAAGTAAGTGGACGTTCTTTCACCAATTTTAAGTGCCGTTCCCGCCTCGACTCTGATCCGTAGTAGTCCGTAATTTTTTCGCGTGCGCTCAGTGAAAAGCGGTATGAAACCAGCGGAAAGCCCCGCGTGGCTCGAGATTTGGAGAGGCGTTCGACTCAAAGTTTCCAGGATCGCTTCTATCTCCGCGTGTCTGTAAATTCTCAGGACATTGTCAGGACGTTCTCAGCCTGACAATATTAACTATAGCATGTCTGGAAATTATCAGGATATTGTCAGGATGTTCTCAGCCTGACAATAAATTAACTAGAGCGTGACTGTAAATTCTCAGGATATTGTCAGGATGTTCTCGGCCTGACAATGCACTGGAGCGTGTCTGTAAGTTCTCAGGATATTGTCAGGAGGTCCTAAGCCTGACAACAAATTAACTAGAGCTAGTCTGTGAATTGTCAGGGGATGGTCAGGAGGTTCGCAGCCTGACAATAATGTAGCTAGAGATGACTGTAAATTCTCAGGGGGTTGTCAGGAGATCACCTGACAACCAGCGAAGTGATTCAAACCTGCCTTTGTCTTTTTTTCTTTGTCCTGATAAATAAGTTTCAATTTTGTTTTTATGAAAGCCTGAGTGTTTGAACTAATTTTCTTTCTCGCCTGCGAGATCTACCCCCCCCCCC
>NC_046660.1:139753263-139765280 GCF_010883055.1 Belonocnema kinseyi
AACTTTTCCTGGATATCGATATATTTTTGATTAAAAATATATCTTTTCAAGTTTAATATTCTTCTAGGCAATCGGGTAAAAATTCGTATATTCTCGTGAATAGTCAACAGACAAATTTTCTACTAAATAAACTAAGGCATTTTCAACTATTCTACTGAAAATTCCAGAATGCTAGCTAGTCAGGAGCAAAGAATAAACTAAAATCTGCCATAACTTATTCCAATTTTAATATTTTGATTGCAAGTTATATATCATTGGAATCGCAAAAAAACATAGATTCTGAATATAATATTTTTAATTTGCTGATTGCAAAACTATAACATTTTTATGTTTGGCATTTTATGCCTCTTCAGGAAAAAGGGGCCTCCCCGCTGGCAAAGCTGGACACAGCGATGGAAAAAATTCTGCAATAATATTACTCCTGTTTCAAAACGATTTGACAAAAGAATCAGAAGTGCCCCGCCCTCTCTCTCGAAATATATACCTGCTGATTCAAAGAAAAAGGTTCTTAATAAATATACTAGGCTAGCCATAGATATTGTGTAAAATTTTAAAAATACTTTCTTATGCGTAGTCAAAGTTTAGTTTTAGGTCCATCCTCAGATTTTTCGTTAGAAATTTTAGAATTTGATTATTTCATGGATGTTGGAGGCCCTAGGGGGCACAGGGTCACTGCCTCCCCCGACATAAATCATCCAGTGAGGGGCAAATTATTGATTTGCGTCCCTCTGTAATGAAATGATTAAATTCATTTGATTGTTTGAATTATTTCAATAATCTACCTGAAATCTTTTAGATAATCTTTTAAGTCTTTGTAAAATCTTCCAAATTTATCCAAAATCTTTGCGAAACCTTTAAAACTCATGTGCCTTTTTTGGGAAATCATTAATATCTTTATAAAATGTTCAAAAATCTTTGCGAAATATTTCAATTATATTATAAATATTTAATAACATTTTTCAAATTATTGAAATCTTTCTGAAATCTTTCAAATCTATCCTAATATCTGCACAATATTTGAAATCTTCGTGCAATCTTAAAAAAAACATTGACATCTTTGTAAAATTATTTTAATATTTTTGAAATATTTGGTATATTTTTTGAAATTATTGAAATCTTTGAGAAATCATTAAATTCTTTGTGAATTCCTTGGAAAAGCATTGAAACCTTTATCAAATCTTTCTGAACTCTTTGTGAAATATTTTTGGAATATTTGTGAAATTATTGAAATCGTTGTGAAACCAGTTATGCGTGTGGCAATATGAGTTTTATACCTGTATTTAATATTTACTGTTCATTTATTATTATTCATGTCGAATTTTTATTACATAGTATAATAGTAGTATACTATGTTCAAATTGTGACATTTGATATTATAAGTCTATGCCGCTACCCCCTCCTGGAGCAAAAGGGCTCCGCCGCTCCAGGATTATTTAGGACTTTCGTGTGTAAGAGTAGGTAAGTTTAAAATTTTTGTAATTCTCGAAGTGCCCCCATCCCCCCTAATGGCAAAATATTTAAATGTATTCTTAAATTATAAATAAAGATAATATATTAAGAAAGTGTTAAGGTATTTTTCTGAATACTATCAATTTCTGAACTTGAAGAAAAAAACCGTGAAAATTAAAACCCGAAAATAATTTGAGAAAATTATAAAGATTTCTCTTGAACTGAATTAGTGATTTAGAGAGATAACTAGATATACCATACCTTGTAACAGAATTGTTACTTATGGGTTTGTGCTCGGTGCGGCCCTGCAACCAAAGGTTGCTTGGCCGCGCCCGAGGTGGGTCGAATTTCCCCGAGGGGACCCGAAGTCCCGAGATGCAGCACGTTTCGCGCCAGTTTTGGCTCGTCCACCTGTTAAGAACACTGTTTTCTACCTCGTGAGTGCTTTCCACCCCGGCCATTGAACTTTACCGACGGGCCACCCTGGGTGCCAACCGACGCCTCTGCCTCGTCACTACCTCTCCTGCTCGACAGAGGACTCCGATCGCTCTGCTGCGCCCCATTTTAGGGCCATTTTCTCCACGACTTTCCGACTACCAGATTTTGGTCGCGGCCTGGCGGCCCAACTATCACTGTAAGGGGTAATAAATTCTATTAAAATTCAACAAAAGGGTTTGTTTCAATATTTTGAACCTTATCTCTCAGCATCCTCATCTCTCTTCCCACCCTCGGTAGGCAACCCCGCTATACCTGGCGCCCAACCAGAACCCCACATTTTTCCTACAAAAATCCTCAAAAAATCTGCTGAGAAAAGGAACATAAAACTATACTGAAAACATAATCACTTCAAAACTGTATCTATCAAATGACTATATACTTGTTGCATGCTATTTGATCCTTATTGTCAGTCGCCTAAATTTATACTATGTCTTCTGGTATGGAGTATTTATGCAATTTTTATTTTCGAAATAACGGAATTCTTGATTTGTTTATGCATAGATGTATGGAGGTTTAATTCGATACCCAATATACAATGAAACCAAATCAGACTTTTATACAGAGTATCTCATCAATACAAATTAAAACTAAATGAAACTCAGGTCGGGTAAAGTCAAAAATAAAATGACTAACCAAACAATGTGAACAAAACAATCAAACAAACTTGGATCTGGAAAGCGCCGCTGCACTCCCAATCCAAAACAACGATGCGAATAATACAGTGACGAGACCAACGATAAGAAATATGGTCCCGATCACACCCCAAAATACGGGTATCATACCTAAAATTATAAACAGATCAATGGGTCGCGGTAGAGGTTTCGCTACGAAAAATTTAGAAACTCCAAAGAGAGATGAGTTAGACAAGAACAGACAGATCCAATCAAAAATACAGAACCACGCAAACTCGAAATAAACAACCCCCACACCAGTCGCCTTACTCAAAACCCTAACAAAAACTTCAGCCCATAGACAACACATTCTATTGGGATAACGAAAATCTTCCCGTAATAGGCGCGTCGGGTTCAACAAACAATTCGAGACAACTAATTAACGAAACTTACGAACGCAACTCATTTTTGCAAACCAACACAGTACATATTAAAGAAAGATGAACTTTTAGAAAGCGTAAAGTTTAACAAATTTGTGAACCAACGGAGAGAAACATTTTTTAAAGAAAGAGAAGAAAAGACAAAAAACTTTAAGTTTAGACTAGACCCACAAGCTCCACAAGCTCCTTCGAGTATAGACAGAAAATAATAGAATCAAATATTAGAAAAAATAGAAACGAATCTCATAACAGACAATCCGTTCAATTCAATTTAGAAGAAAATTTACAAGAACCCCGACAAACTTCTCACAATGACATTGGAACTCGTAGCAGATTAAAAAATAACAATTCAAAAACTCAAGACTCGGATGACAGTGACCATCACAGGAGAGAATTAACTCAAAACAAATCACGTAGACTCTTGACAACAAACGACATATCAAACAGACGTTATAGAATAAATACTCATAACTCATACTCAAGCGACGAATTCAGTAATCACACAAATAAATAAACACTTCAAGCAACTTATTTTCCTTTCGGCATGATACAAACGCCGTTTCAAATTATGGGCAATTGGCCAATTAAATTTCGCAAAAATTAAGACGATAGTCCCGCGCATTTCTTGGAAGAACTAAAAAGATTCAAAAGGGGTTATGAAATAAACGATCGCGATATTCTAGAAAATTTAGACGCTTTATTAATAGAAGATTCTAAAGATTGGTGCCAAATAAATCAAAATTCCTGGAGATCGTTATCGGATTTTACCGAAGATTTTAAAAAAATTAGAAAGCTCTTTACTAAACTTTATCCGAGAAAAAAACCTGAATGGGAATTGCGTAGAACCTGTGAAAACCTTCACATAGAATACAAAATGTACATTAAAAGGAAGGATTTTGATACTTTTGAACAATTAGAAGATTTAGGCAAAGAATGGGAAACTGAACTAGCCAAGTCGAAAGTTAGAGGGCAAGTTTTACCAACAAAATTCTAAACCTAATTTCAGACCTAGATTCCCACCTGGTTTCTAATAAAATTTTTAACCTAGATTTCATCCAAACTTCCAACTTAGATTCAAAAATAATAGACCAAGGTACCAATTTAATCCCTTCAACCAAATTTTACCACCTTTCAATCAAATTACATTGGGTTCAATACAGGGCTAAGATAACCCAATGATCGAATTCCCATCAGATAAAACGGAAAACTGTTCAGGAAATTATAACAATGACTATAAACAAAATTCCTAAAAACCAAATCACGGGAATAAAAAACCAAAAACGAGACATTAACTCTAATAAGGATCCCCAAAATAGAATAAATTTCGATTCAAATTAATGTCAGAATTTTAATTCGCGCACAAATGAGAAAATAAATAATAGCAATTGTTATCATTGTGGATTAGCGGGCAACCTTAAAAGAGAGTTCCCATATTATATGTATAACCAGGATAAATGGAAGGGCGGGTATTAGAACGAAGCATATTAATACCTAATACCGGAAAGCCAGAATTGTTAAATTCGGGTAAAGGTGGAATAACCGATACTGGTGCCACCCTTTCATACGCTGGTAAATAATTGATGGAAAAAATTCAAAATTTAAAATTTTCTATTTTAAAACCAGTTTCGCGCAAATTAACAGTCGCAAACGGAGAAACCGTCTATATAATTGGACAGGCAGTAGTTCCAATTATGATAGGAAAGAAATCGAAACACATTGTGTTCAGGTTGGTTCCAAAATTAAAATCTGTAGGCATTTTAGGTACAGATATGCTGAAAACCCTACGGATGGCCCTCGGTTACGGCTCAGAACCCTGGTGGCTACCAGGCAGTCCCCCTATCCGCTATCACATGGAAGCATAGCCAAATGCATACCCAAATGTTACGAAGAAAATACTATTAAAGATATAAAAACGAAATTCACTGGTAGTATTAAACTAAAAGGTACAAGGGAACTTAACAAATGTATCCCAAACGTCAAAGATAGCGAAATCCCCTAGCACCTATCAACTCCAACCAATCCCAAAAAACCAAAAATGCACAAAATCCAGTAACAAATCCTACTAAAGATATCCCTAGCTTAATAATCATCCCCACGAGAAACAAATTCCAACCCCTCGAGAGCATCCCCACCTACGGCACTAGCGACGACTCAGGCACCCAAGAGTCACTTAATTTAAGCAAACCTAAAATTTGGATAAAGGATAAGAAAAATAAGTCAGGAAAAATCTTTTATAATAAAAAATATGAGAACGAATATAAAAATAGCGATTTTAACCTTTGGAAAAATAGCAAAGTTACGAATCCTAAAAAATCAAAAAATGAATCTCAAAAAGCCAAGGATATATTAGAAAGCGATAATAGAAATCAATAGGTTTCTTTTAAAAATAAGGCGATTAAGTCCAATAATATTACGGAAAGCTTAGGAAAAATCCACGAACAAGATAATGGTTCAGTGGAAATTTGTGGAGGTATTGTTGAGCTTAACGAAAGCCAACAATCACAATTAGAAAAACTCCTTGAAAATAAAGTTAAAATTGACTCAGGAAAAGAACATAAAGCAACTCATCTAACGCAACATAAACTAGACGGACAGGGCCACGACCCAATCAAACAACGATATTACCACGTAAGCCCTAAAATAAATGAAATAATTGATGACGCAGATAAATTATTAGAACAAGATATTATAGAACCCTCTTGTTCAGACTGGTCAAACCCTATTGTTGTGATCAAAAACCTGAGAAAGATGATAGATTCTGTTTAGATTTCAGAAAGGTTAATAATATTACAAAAATAACGCTACCCAATCCCACTCATGACAGAAATATTGGACATTTTAAGATCAGCAAAATTCATTTCAAAAATTGCTTTAGAAATAGCTTATTTACAAATACCATTAGAAGAAAGTTCAAAACCTGTAACAGCATTCACAGTTCCTGGAAAGGGCATGTACCAATTTAAAAGGATGCTATTTGGTTTAACAAATGCTCCAGCAACTTTCCAGAGACTTATGGACAAAATTATCACTCTAGACCAGAAACCAAACGTTTTTTGTTATTTAGGCGACATTGTAATAGTGACTCAAAATTTCGATGACCGTTTAAAATACTTGAACATTGGACTAGATAAAATAAATTACGCAAATTTTCCGATCAGTCCGGACAAATGTGAATTCAGCTGCTCAGAAATTAATTACTTAGGTATTAAAGTTAACGACAAAAGACTCTAAATAGACGACGAAAAAATTCAACCAATGTTAGAATTTCCTAAACCCAAAAATATTAAACAATTAGAGTGCATTATAGGGATGGCAAGTTGGTACAAACAATTTATCCCATACCTTGCCGAAATAATAGAACCAATGAATAGCCTACTGAAGAAAGATAAAACGTGGGATTGGGGATTAGAATAAGATCCGCTACCAAGTTCTAAAAAGAGAAAAAATCAATGCATTTTAGTTTTTTTAGACCTTTTTACAAAATGGGTCGAAATAATCCCAATTAGAAAAGCAAATGGGAGCACAATAGAGTCAGAATTCCGCAAACGTGTCAGTTCGCGATAAACACTAGCAAAAACTCATCAACACAATTTACCCAAACATTTTTAAACTTAGTCCGCGAATTGACAAAGGATCAATAGCATTAGGAATGCAAATGGACTCAAAATTAAAAAATTGACCCAATTGACTCCTTATAATTCGACTCGATAAATTATAAAAACAAAAGACAGTAAACATTTTCTTTTACCGTAAAATGGAACCTCTAAAATGCTTCATGTGCGCAAATCAGATCTTCGGAGGAAGAAGTTTTCGAAACTCTGAAGAGCAGGAGTACCTGAAGCAAAAATTAAATATCACCCTCACCGCCATGTGAGACAAATGATTAAAAAGGACAACACCGGCCGAACTAATCAAACGCAAAATCAAACCAACCAGCCAATGGAGAACCCAAACGAAGAAGGAGCATGGGGCGGAGACCCAAACTGGACACCAGAACCAAAAATAAAAAACAACAGAAGAATATCCGACATACGAAAGCTACGAAGGAGAATACGGGGAACCTATTTAAACAAAACCAAAACCGACAAAAATAAAGGACAACCTAGAACTCCAGAAAAAATTATTCCAAATAAGCCTGAAATTTGCACAAAAGGCAAGTCAACTCCACAAGAGGCTGGAAGAGGACTTTAATCGTCGTGCATCGGTTATCAGGCGCCAAGCAAAGGAAAAATTATGAATGGTATGAAAAAGTATGAAAGGGAAAAGATGGAGTAAGAGGAGAGACAACAGGCGGAAAACGAGAGGAAGAGCAAATAATCACCGAGGAATGCACCAAATTTAAAAAAAGGCGAGACGAAGAAGTAAAAGCAAAAATACTGGAAAACTAACGCCGACAAAAAAATCAAAAAGAATAATTATCTCAAAAATTGTTATCAATAAGACCATAAAATAAGTTTACGACCAAATATACATTAGATCCATAACTACACTGAATCTTTGTTTGCTTAAAACTTTCAGTTATAACCTTTTATTACTAATAACAATAATAATTGCAATAATACTTCCATTTTTTAAGATATGCCTGGCAGTATTAAAAAGGCACAAGCTCTTACAAAGAATGCATAACCTAAGAATTAAAATAAACAACATTTAAAGGAAAACAGACTAACTCATGACTCCAAACAACAAACCTTTTTCTTTTTTTTACATACCTGTTGCAGGAACCATGACAACATGAAAGAACTGGGAGAAACCCCTAATCGAAAACGCAGCGTTAATCTTAAATAACTTGGCGAGAAATCCAGAAATCTTAAAAAAAACGGGAAAACTTATTTGCTAGGGGGCTGGGAATGCATCAACAGAAAAATACAAAACTTACTAAACATTAACGTGACCGAAACAACCTCAAACAGTAAAACAGACGAGACTTGGGAATTGACGATACACATCGACTCACAAACAATATTAGAATTGGAAAAAGAATTAGGACAATCTTCAGGTGTACAACTGAACCCCCCTAGGAGAAGGGCAGGGGTGTAACAGAATTTTTACTCTTGGGCTTGCGCTCGAAACGGCCCTGCAACCAAGGGTTCCCTGGCCGCGTCCGAGGTGGGTCGAATTTCCCCGAGGGGACCCGAAGTTCCGTAAGGCAGCACGTTTCGCGCCAGTCTTGGCTTTTCTGCCTGTTAAGAACACTGTTTTCTACCTCGCGAGTGCTTTCTGCCGATACCGGGGTTAGTCGCTCCGGCCATCGAACTTCACCGACGGTCCACCCTGGGTGCAAGCCGACGCCCGTGCCTCGTCACTAACTTTCCTGCTCGACGGAGGACTCCGATCGCTCTGCTGCGACCCTCTTTAGGGCCATCTTCTCCACGTCTTTCTAACCACCAGACTTCGGTCACGGCCTGGCGGCCCAACTATCACTGTAAGTGATAATAAATTCTATTTAAAACGAACGAAAGCATTAGGTTTCAACTGAAAATATTCATGAATCTTTATGAATCTTTATTTGAACAAAAAGCCTTTTCTTTGAAATGATTAAGGTTTGAGAGTAATCTTTGATACAATATATATATATATATATGTGTGTGTGTGTGTGTGTGTGTGTGTGTGTGTGTGTGTGTGTGTGTGTGTATATATACCACAATTGCGTTCGAAACTTCAAATGGATACAAGTGTAAAAATATATAGGTTATGTTATGTAGTAAGTACAAATAATAAAAGTGTTTCTTTAATAATGAATTGAGACTTGTGGACTGAGATGTAAACATCAATTTTCTTCTGTGCCAATAACATTATTGAGAAGAGTGAATTGTGTTTAACGCTTATTTGCGGCATAAAAAAGGTATGTTATGAATAGACAGGATTTGTTTTGAATAGAGTGAACAAAATATTACATGAAAACATTTTGAATTGACATTACCTAAAATTACTTACAGCGATTTCGGTAAAAAGGAGAATCCGAACATAACCTCGAAATAATACTGATAGGCCCGGCATGTTTATTATACTTTCGATTGATTATTCGTTACCAAAAAAATGTTTTGTGGTTTTGTAGTTTTATTATTGACAGTATCGGCAGTAATAATTTATACAATAATTACTTAATAACTTTAATAAGTAACACATTATTTCTGAAATTAATAACTGATTTCCATTGTTTTTTTTTCACAGGTCGATCATAGATAAATTCACATCAAGAAATGCATATGGATTTGGTGCCTTTCGGCTGGTTCATTTCAATGAACATTATTGGAAAACCGTTATCTCTAGTCCTTATCCCAAGACTGGGGATTGATCAGCCTAAAATTAATTCTGAGTCATTCTGATGTTATAGGTGTATCAAAAAGATATCTCGAGGTAATTTAACTTGCCTGAATTTTAATTAATAAAATATTTTGGGATTTTTGTGTATTTTAGAAAATGTTTTCCCTAGACTTCACCTCCAAATTTATTTTGGTCAGCCAATAAAATAAATTAGAGACTCGTTGGTGTAAGGATTGTATCTGAAATAAATCTAGACATACTTTTTTAGGCCAGAATTGTTACTTCAATTTTTTTAGAAATATAAATATAGGACAACATCCAACTGAAAATATGACGCCTGAAATAAAATTTACGGAATTGGTGTCTTCATTTGTTATGGCATAATTTGAGCTTAAATGAGAACTTAATCAAGTACACTAAAACAACATTCCGAATAGATTTGAATTACACTAAAAGATTTTTATTTTCTGATAAGGTACCACTAATCTATAAATTCAATATTTAGACATGATAAAATAGATAATTATAGCAAAATTTCTGAAAAAATTGGAATAAAAATTCTGGCACAAAGTATCGCTTCTACATTAATTTTTGCTACACTCCTATTAACAACGAGTCTCTAATTTATTTTAATGGTTAATCAAACAAAATTTTAGGATGAGGTCCAGTAAAAACATTTTCTGAAATACAAAAAAACTCCCTAAATATTTTATTTATTAAAATTTAGGCAAGTTAAATTGTCTCGAGATATCTTTTTGATACACCTATATCATCAGAATGACTCAGAATTCTAAATCCGTCTGCATTTCCTGATGTGAATTTATCTAGGATCCATCTGTGACAAAAAAAGAATGGAAATTAGTTATTAATTTCAGAAATAATGTGTTACTTATTAAAGTTATTAATAAGTAATGATTGTTTAAATTATTACTGCCGACACTGTCAGTAATAAACATACAAAATCACAAAACATTTCTTTGGTCAAGAATAATCAATTGAAAGTATAATAAATATGCCGGGCCGATCTGTCATTATTTCGAGGTTATGGGTGGATTTACATTTTTACCGAAATCTCTGTAAGTACTTTTAGGTAATGTCATTAAAAAATGTTTGCATGTAATATTTTATTCACTTTATTCAAAACAAATCCTTTCTATTCATAGCATACCTTTTTATGCCGCAAATAAGCATTAAACACAATTCACTCTTCGCCCACTAAAAGCGCACAATATTATTACCAATTTATAGTATTTGTCATAGCAGAAGCCATTCAATAATGTTATTGGCACAAAAGAAAATTGATGTTTGCTTCTCAGTCCACAAGTCTCACTTCAGTATTAATGAAACACTTTTATTATTTATAATTACTACATAACATTACCTATATTTTTGACACTTGTATTCATTTGAAGCTTCGAACGCAACTTTGGAAACTATGATAAACTTGATAAACCGCAGGATTTCGCCGGGAGCGGGTGCTAATCTGAAAAACTGCACCCACTTCTAGCGAAATCGCGGTAAAATTTCAGCCACAACCACGTCTCACAACCGTGAGATAGGTGGTTACAGTCTGGAAAGGAATCAATACGACGATCCAGCAAAAACCTCGTGCACCCTAAGAACACGAGTGACCCAAGGACAACCGCCTTCTGCATTTTTCCCGCAAGTGTTCTAGCATATTGTTGACACGCAGGGATGCTTTTTAGGCTATTAGCAAGTGAAAGCTTGGCACCTCCAAGAGCGCCAATGGTAAGGACGATCAGTTTAACAGAATATTCCGGGTACAATCGTTGCAACTTCCTTATAAGGTCTCGATACCTCTCTTTCTTTTCATTCTCCTTGGCTATGATGTTTTTGTCAGCTGGTGCCGAAAATTCGATAACGAACAAGGTTCGCTTCTCGAAGTCAAGAAGAACCGTGTCAGGCCACGAGTGAGCAACAGAAACAATTGTCGAGAATATAAAGTTCCAGTTTCCAGCATTTTGCTCACCCCTAATACTGAAGTCAAGTCCGACTGTTTTAGCAGCCTCCTCCGCTGCTTTGTATAAAAATGCTCCTTTGCCCACTTCTTCGTGATTCCTGACCATTTTAAGAAGAGGGTCTCTTCCATTTGCAACTCTATGTGCTGTACCCAGAATAATCCTGTTGTGAAGACATTCAAGACTCAATATTCCACGACCCTCTTGACGGCTTGAGATGTACAGTCGCGGAACAGAAGACTTAAGATGCATGCTTTTGTTCATGTGCATAACCTTTCTTGTCCCGATATCAAGAGATCTAAGCTCGTTTTTGGTCCATGGAACTACTCCAAATGAATAGAGTAGTACCGGGACGGCAAGCATGTTCGTTGCAGATACTTTGTTCCTCGCCGACAGTTCGGAAGATCAAATCTGTCGGATGAGACGTTTGTATCTGCTTCGGAGAGTATCCTTTATAGATGTCACATCCTGAATGCGGCTCTGTGGCACACCCAGGTATGTATAAGTCTCTCCAGCGCAAAGATGTCGTATGGCAATTCTAACAACGAGCTCAGGATCTTCAGGGATGCCATTAAGTAATCCTCGCTTCAAATAAACCTTGGCGCATTTGTCTAACCCAAATTCCATTCCAATTTCCTTAGTATATCGTTCGACAATCCCCAGAGCTAGATGCCGACCCATTGTCGGGAGCCCTGCGCGTTCTGTTGTTTTGAACCGCACTTACTACAACTATGTTTGGTGTTGTCATTGTTATTCCCACGAGAAGCTAGGGA
>NC_046660.1:139765380-139767951 GCF_010883055.1 Belonocnema kinseyi
CTGCTGAATATGGTCACAAAAATAAATAGGCAGTTGCGGACAATTGTCCAGGGCTGGTCCTGAAGGAATTAACTTCCAAGCGGAGGTGTGAAAACCATGCCGAAAGTTGAATGGCACCTGGGTGAAGTGTCTAGAACTAATCTAAAGCTGGGGGAGTCAATGAAAATGGATTCAATGCGATGGATCGGCGGGATCTCGCGACCTTTGGGTGGACGGAGCGACTGCTAGAGTGCTACGATGCGAGTGTGGTCCCTGAACGGGGTTACATGGCACGGCTGCATGCTCTGTGGTGCGAGAAACACCTGGAGCTATCGCAATTTTCGCAGCAACGTCTACGAAACCATGCTGAACTATTCCGAAAAAGGGGCTATGTAAGCGGAACGCTTACTCTACCACAGCTCGAACAAGCTGGTAACAGAGGAAGAGAGGCGACACTAAGACCAACCGCGGGCAAGCATCCAACAGAGGAAGAGCGATGCTTTACGACCCGGAGAAACATCAACACCAAGGTTTCTCTCAAGCCTAAAGATCCGCACTGAAATGGATGACAAGCTTCGTGGACATTTTTCCGGAGAATCCGATCTCTGGGCTATCAATTATTGTGTGTAAAATGCAGCGTGAGCTTAGGCCGATGCGAACCGTAAAACAAAAACAACGTTTGATCATAAGACCAAAAGACGAATGCATCAACTTGCCATAAAAATAGGCTGGACAAGACAGTACGCGTCCCGCATTCAGTATGTAATTAACTACATCACATCTGGCAGGAATTTTACCGCCCAGGAGTTATGTATTGCCCTCATAACACCGGATAAAGAATGCCCATCCATCACTACCGAGGAGGTGAAAAAAGTATTAAGACGGATCAAGAACTATTCCGCACCTGGACCAGATTGTATCAAAACCTTCTGGTGGAAGAAGTTTTCTTCAACCCATCAGCATTTGGCCCGTATTTTCACCTTATATTTGAAGTTGCGAGAGCCGATTCCGGAGTCGTTGGTGGAAGGGGGCACAATACTCATGCCGAAAATAGGCATCTTAGCTGACCCGAAGAGATACAGGCCAATAAATTATCTGAACTCACTTCATAAGATATTCACAGCTATCCCAAATGATAGGATTGTTCGGGCAATTGAACCTGTATGGCAAGAAATGTATGAACAACGAGGCTCAAAGAAAGGCGTAGCCGGATGTCGGGAGAACCTGCTCATCGATAGATGTGTCTGCAAAGATGCAGCATTCTACCAGCGTGACCTATGGATGGCTTGGATTGATTATCGGAAAGCTTTCGATTCGACCTCCCATAGACTTATCATCGGTCTTTTGGAAATCTTAAAGTTTGGTCCGCAAATAGTTAAGTGCATAGACAGATTGATGCCGCTTTGGAAAACCAGATTTACTATCTCATCTGGAAAAAATCGTGTGACAACTAACAAGATCACCTTTCAGAGAGGTGTCTTTCAGGGCGGCACCATGAGCCCACTCCTCTTTTGCCTAACATTATTGCCACTGTCTCTAGCACTTTGCCATTTCGACGGGTACTTGTGCGGCAAACCTGCAGATCGAAAGTACAAGCTCACTCATGTATTTTACATGGACGATCTTAAGATCTATGCTAAAAACAAAGAACAAGTACATCTAGCTAAGGCATAAATGCGCCAAGGTTTATTTGAAGCGAGGAAAACTTAATGGCATCCCTGAAGATCCTGAGCTCGTTGATATAATTTTATGAATCGCAATTACATCCTTAATAGTTTATGGTGTTGATCGGAGTAATTAACAAGTGAAGATGAAAGTTTGAAATTAATCAATGTTGTTGATTACTGTTCTATATTTTTATTAAAAAATAACCAACTTCGAGGTCTGTCAGTTTACTTTGATGTTTCTACAATTCTTCGACGGTTTTCATTAGAAAAGCAGTATAGAGACTATACATTTAAACCTTTAGGTCGCATAAAGTGTAGTTGTATCTATTGTAAAAAATATTCATTAAGAGAAAAAGGAACGGAGTTTCTGTTAAGTGTAATTTTAGACCATGTATACCGTTTTTTAAAAGATAAATTTATCATTTTGACTTCGCCTGCAGGACGGACGTAATTTTGATAATACATTTTAGTGTTTCGGCCTTCTGTAAAATAATATTTGCGCTCCATTCAATTCCGACAAGGAAACAATATTATTTCAAATTTTAACTTTTTAAAAATTTTATATTAAGTCGCTAGTTTTTTTATTACACATAGAATGTGAATTTTAGAGAAAACTAATTTGTTGCGTAAAATCTGTTTTAAATTAAAACTAAAGCATTCTTGCGTGTAAAGTAAAATTTATTTAAGCCAACTTTTTACCCTCCCCCCTCCCGATTCAATACATTTATAACATTTATATAATTGTACCCATTTAATCAATAATAGAATTAATGTATGTAAAGAATTTCGGGATGTAAAATCTCTTAATTTAACGTCTGGGAAACAACAAATTAGCATTGCATTATTAAAACCTTTACTAAAGATTAATAATTATTTATTTAATAATTAATAATTTATTTATTCATTATAATTTATGAAGAGATTA
>NC_046660.1:139768051-139780738 GCF_010883055.1 Belonocnema kinseyi
GAAATGATTGACAGTGGTTACAAACAAATTATTGGATAAGTGGGCAACTTATAAGTTTTCTACAGAATTACATTAATTTTTTGCGTTGAAATGTTCGAAATATGCATATACTCATGCTTTAGTATATGGATTTAGTATTAATAAATAATTCTTATTTAGAATAAAAAATCGTATAAAAGTTTGATCCAATTGAACGTTTTTCATGAAAAATAATAACATTTTTTCATCAAATATTTTAGGAAACAAATGTAGTTAATGATATTCAATCGAGATGTTATTGATAATTAAAATTTATGATTGTTATAAACAAATTATAAGACGTTCATTAAGTTTAATTAAAGCGTACTAATATTACGGCGGTTTACAATACTTATGGCAAAAAACTGCTTTTTGTATGTCAGAATGTAAAAGGTGAGCACTTATTTAGGAGATTGCTTATAAAAATCCTAAGTTTTTTTTTCTGAAGGACTAAAGAAAATACTAATTTGTTACAATATCAATATTGAATTATTATTATTTATGAGAAATAGTTACAGTTACGTATTAATGTGTTAAATTATCTTTTTTAATAATCATGTACATTAAAGCCTGGAATTAGTGCCAATTTTTAGAATGACGATAGACCTGTATCAGGGAACTCGGATCGATTTTGTCGCTCTCATGTTTCTGGCGGCACTATCTTCCGGATTCACTGTATTTCATTATTAGCCTAACATCTCAATTGCTTGCCATTATTAATTTGTTTCCGAAAAAATGTCTAATCACAGTATTTTTATATATTATTTGTTACTATAAGTAAGAATTATTTATTTTTACTTGATTGATGTGTTTAAACATCAATATCTATACGTATTTCTAATATTTAAAGAAAAGAAATAAAAGTATTATTGATATATTTCATATATATTATGCGTTCTTTCTTAGGAAAGCGTGAATTCACCGAGGATGATGGTGAAATTCATCTTAATTATTGTCTGATCCATGTAATAGAAAAATCCATAAAAATCATATTTTGTATACATTTGAAAAAATTGTAACTTTCACACAACCAACTTAAAATGCTTAACGTTAAATAATATAAAAAAATCTGCTCGCTGCGCGGGCACATTAGTCATCTTTACACCGATGAGTGAAAGGTTATTTACACGCGCGTGGTATTGTTGAGGGAGCGAAGCTTTCGTCTCGAAAACAGCATGTTGCCAACTCATATCATTTAATTACGCCAGCGGATCGAAACTGTCGGTAACGTAGGTCATCAAAATTAAAGCTGCCAACCCTTACTTCAAGACATTTTCGGGGCGAAAGTTTTGCTCCGCCCAACAATTCTACGCGCGTGTAGCTAACCTTCCGCCCGTCGCACAGTGATAAATAGGGGAAAAATTTGAGCCACGTGACGATTTTATTAAAATAATTTAAAGAATTGTATTCTTCTCTAAAAATGTTATATTCAATATTTCCAGTGAGGGAATTATTATGAATACCTATATATATTTAAATTTTTCCTAATTTAATCATAATCCTGACATGCTGGAGTCATTCTGAGGATGGATTCGTATTCAGCAACCCAAAAAACATATAGTACACCTAGTTAACTCTATGTAGATTCACGAAAATATTTTGTAGTCCTGCGTTATTTTCGAACAATTTCCACTGATGTTGAAGCAAGTCGTGTCATAGTTAATTTAAAAAAATATATGGGTAGTTATAATAATTCTCTAACTGGAAATATTAAATATAGCATTTTTAGAGAAGAATAGAAAAAAAAATTATTTTTTTATCAAAATCGTCACGTGGCTCGAATTTTTTCTCATGCTTCACGTTCGATAATGTATTTACCTCGGCCGTATATCTTTAAAAATTAAAGGTCAAGCATCGACAACTGTAATTTTGTGATTTTGAATTCTCCTTTGTTAAAGCTCCATCAGCTTTAACGAACATATTCTTATCATGTATCCCTTGCTTTGCGCTGGATTTCATCTAAAATGAGAGCTTTTCTACATTATATTCAATACTATTATATGTCAATTACATATTATATTTATTTCTGTATACTATTATATGTCAATCACATATATTTATTTCTGTACCGCTGATTGGGACTACTTATGCAGATATTGCAAATTAAAGTACAAATTTCATTTATCATGATTACTTTAATATCTGTTCCTTGTTCTGCACTATCTTTTATTCTCAGTTACCCAGAAAAATGCATCATATCAATTAATTTATACTATAATAATAAAATTCGTAATATGCACTGGCATTTCAACAGATGTATTTTCATTTTTTGATTTTTATAATTTAACAAAGTGCATATCTTATGAAAAAAAGCGTTTTTTAAATTAACAGTTTATTGCACTCCGTGTTGTTTTTCCAGAAGCTTAATTTGTTTATTTTTAAGGTTATTTGTTACGATTTAAACAAAAAATGCGTCCTGGCAGAAAGTTAAAAATAATAAATTTGTAGATCTTCTTTGGAAACACAATTTTTGCTTATTCATTTCTTTTTGAATCTTGCATAGTTTGACCGCAAAATGGAACTTTTGATTTTTCATTACTTTTTGTGCGATCAAAATTTGAATTTCCAACTTTTCAAGAAAATTAAAAAGATTGTTATTGATTGATTTTTAAAATTTTGTAAATTTTACAACTCTAATAATGTTCTTTTTATCGAAAAACGCCATAAGGATTAATTGTTTATCTTTCTGAGTAATATGAATGGCCGTACATAACGTTTTTAAATCTCGAAAAAAATGTTCTCAAAAATTTGTAAAGTTTTTTATGCAAATGATTTTTGATTTTTTATGCAAAATGACGGACTAACGAACTTGAACTTTCTTTTTATACCCTTAAGAAGTGTGCCAAGGGCAATTCAATGGGATAATTCCTTTAAATGTTATCGTGTTTACAGGCTACAACAACGACAACGACATACGGTCACCGATGGAAAAACTATTTTTTCGGTCCATCTTATTAAGATGAAAATGTAATAATTAATTATACCCTGACTCTAAATAATGAATAACTCTAAAGACTTAAAAAGGGATGAAAAAGGGGGAATGGGAAGAAAGAAGGATGGTATTAATTTTTGTTTAAATCGTGGCATTTACACAGGAATATATAGAATTACTTGTCCTAAAATCATGCCGTCCTCCGCATCCTTCAATCGGCACCCTAATCTTATCAGGTATGCAAAAAACTTTAGAAATTAAAAAGGGACAGCGAGAAATCTGAAACTGGCAATGAGCAATGCAGTGCGGTGGTTCGATATTTTGGTCAACCGACACATCTTGCATCACCGAATATTTTATATTGTCAACTTGGAATTATGTTAATGAGAAAAGATTTCCAGAGAAATCGATTTTTCAAGTAAAATATATGACCATCGCTTCAATAAAATGTCTGGGTTTACTTTCTAAGAAAAAGTGCATACCTCCGATTAATATGAAACGCCGAATAATTATGTATTTTAACCCGCTCATTACGAATTTGATAGTGAAAAAATCAGAAAAATTTATTTGCATGGTGAAACCCCTGGAAAACCCATAAAAGTCATAGTTTTTCGAATTTAACTCGGGAAATACAGAAAATTTAATGCAAATAATTGAACAAAAGTTGTAGATACAATCAAACTATACATTTTTAATGATGAACACTTTTCCTTTAGGAATGACAGTTTCTAAGAAAATCGCTATAGTAATTGAGTAAGTGCATCAGACTTAAGTCCAGTAAGTATCCCAGGTGGAAATAAACGACTGGCTAAGTGCAGAAGTCCCAGTAATGGGCGTCTGCACTGGGTCATTACTGGCTTGTAATGCTCCGCAGTACTGGTGTGTGGTACAGCCGCTTTACTGTACACAAATACTGGTTCTGTACTGGCAAACTGCTAGCTTACGAACATGCCGGAGGCAATTTAATAAATCATAAAAATCATTTAATTGTTTTTAGGACGCATATAGTTTATTTATTCATCATAATACAACTGTATATCGTCCGAATAACGAATATAATTTATAGTTTCAAAAATGTAAATCCCGTTCATACTTTTTGGTTAATTTTAACCTCGAATATTGTTATACTCTAAAGAAATGATAAAAAAGTTACTAAAAGAAAATAATATTAATTGATTTCAATTATTTTATCTATAAATATTAATGGGCGTGCTGAAAAAGAATACGTAGATTACATGTTTTAACATTATATTACAAAAAATTTCTAACGCTACGGGTTTTCGAAACTACATACCTAAATTTTATGAGTTTTTCTTGGTTTTCACTGTGAAAATGAAATTGTGCGGCAATTTTCCCTATGATATTTGCACGCAGCACGAAAATATACATCAGAGTAGGGAGTTAAAAAATCGGTACTATGCGCTTTTCCAGATTTAATACAAATATATTATGCGCTTTTCCGAATTTGATTCCAATAGATTTATATTATAGTTGAATCGTTTTGTCTAGAAAATATTGGACAATCTAGAAATGAAAAATACTTAACTATTATTTTTTTTAGGAATTGAGTATCATCAACTGCTAAACGATCTTTACTTAAAAGCTTCCAATCTTAAAAAAAGGCAGTACTGAGCATACTCAAGTGAAACCATTTCTACTAAAAAATATCTAGCATTGATTGATTAAAATCGGGAAAAATGTAATCAGAGGCTTTCAGTATTGTGCGATTTGAAAATTGAAAATTCGGAATCTAAAAATTCTTACAATTCCATACACATATATGTTATTTGTCTAAAGAAGTTTAAAATTTGAAAATCCATTATCGAATGTAAAACCTTTTGTGTATTCTTTCTTTATCTTTGGAAATGACTCAGAATCGAACTCGGAATATTTTTATACTTTTTGGCAACTTCTGTCTATTGGATCCAGTATCAGAAGCTGTTCTGTATTTTTTTATATTAGATAGATTAATTATTAGTGACTCCTTTGAACGTCCCTCTAATAAAATATTTAGTTCGTCTTTTATATCATATTCGTTATATCTATGATACCGAAATCTCTTATTTACCAAGATTTAAAATTTAGGCGTATGCGTAAAAGTGTATAAATTTATTTCTAAACGTTGGTTATGTACTTGTAGTATGTACAGATATTTGTATATTCATTGCATAACCGTTACAGAGCTAATTTACAATGGCCGAATGCCGCGTCAGATCATGTCCGATAGGAGATAGTTCTGGTCAAAATGAATGTTTATCATAGGAAATACTTCTCTTTAGCTGTTAAACTTATATTTTAATGGCTTCTAGGGTTAAACTTAATTTTTAAAACATTAATATTTTGGCCGACTTGAAAATCTTTTGATAAAAATGCTTCTTGTTCTGTGCGAGTTAAGCTCAGTATTTCAGAAAGAATCTAACTTCATGCCGCCTTTCTAATTCATGATATATTATCAAAGTTGGTTCTTCATTTAAATGCGAAAAAATTAGTTTAAATTAATCAAATACGTTATAAATATATAATTTTTCATTTACGTGAATGTACCCTTTTTAACGTCTTGCGGGGGCGATAAAGCATACCTTGACTGGTCACAGAAATCATTTTGGTCAAATTCCTACTAAATTTCCAACGTCTCGTGGGGGCCGAAAGGCACCCCCGTGACTGGTCACGGAAATAGTGTTTGTCAAAGTCTCTTTTAACATATTCTGGGGGTAGAAAGGCACTCTCATGTCTGGTCACTGAAATATTGTTGTTCAAGTCCAAATCCCTTTTCAAAGTCTCGTAGAGGGCGTTCAGGTAACCCCGTAACAGGTCACAGAAATAATGTTGTTCAAACCCATATTTCTTTCCAACGTCTCGGGGGGTGCTATAAGGCAACCCCGTGACTGGTCATGGAAATGATGTTTGTCGAACCCCTTTTCAACATATTATGGGGACAGGAAGGCACCTCCATGTATGGTCATCGAAATGTTGTTTGTGAAACACCTACCCCATTCTAAAGTTTGGTGAGGGTGGTGAGGTAACCCCGCGACTGTTCACGGAAATAATTTTGGTCAAAACCCTACTAAGTTTCTAACGTCTTGTGGGGAACTGTAAGGCAACCCTGTGACTGGTATCTAAAATAATGTTGTCGAAACTCCTACCTCTCTTTAACGTCTTGCGGGGCGATAAAGCACCCTTTGACTGTTCACAGAAATCATTTTTGTCAAATCCCTCCTAAATTTCCAACGTTGCGTGAGGGGAGGGCACCCCCGTGACTGGGCACAGACAAAATGTTTTTCAAACCTCTTTCTAACATACTATGGCGGCAGAAAAGAACCACCATCAATAGTTACTGAAACATTGTTAGGCAAACACCTTTCCCTTTCCAATGTTTCGCGGGGGGCGGTCAGGTAACTTCGCGACTTGTCGCGGAAATAATGTTATTCAAACTCCTAGCAAATTTCGTACTTCTCATGGTGAACTGTAAGGCAACCTTGCAACTGGTATCTAAAATAATGTTGGTAAAACTGCTACCCCTTTTGAACGTCTCTTGATGGCGAGAAATCAACCCTTTACTGGTCATGGAAATAATGTTTGTCAAACCCCTTTCTAACATATTATGGGTGCAGAAAGGCACCCCTATAGTCTGATACTGAAATATTTTTGGGTAAAGCCCAATCCCTTTCAAATAACTCGTGGGGGGGGGGGCGGTGAGGTAATCCCGCAACTGGTCACGTAAATAATTTCGGTCAAACCCGTATCAAATTTCTAACGGTTTGTGGGGAACTGTCAGGCATCCCTGTTACTGGTATCTAAAATAAGGTTGGCAATACTCCAAAACTTCTTCATAAAATTTTGAGGGGGGGCCGTAAAGCAACCCGTAACTGGTCACGGAAATAATGTTGATCAAACCCTTTTCCAACATTATGTGGGGCAGAAAGTCTCGTAGGGGGTGTTGAGCCAACCCCGTGACTAGTCACAGAAATAATGTTGTTCAAACCCATATCCCTTTCCAATGTCTTGAGGAGGAGGGGGGGGGGGTATAAGGCAACCCCGTGACTTGTCATGGAAATAATTTTCGTCAAGCCCCTTTCCAACATATTGTTGGACAGAAAGGAACCACCATGACTGGTTACTGAAATATGGTCACTCAAACCCCTTTCTTACTTCTCGTGTAAGGCGGTAAAGCACCTTTGTGACTGGTCACTAAAAAGATGTTTGTCAAACATCTACTTCTTTCTCCTACGCCTAGCTGAGCTCTACGCCTCGTGGGGCGGGATGGCACCCCTGTAACTGGTCATAAAAATAATGTTTTCTCTCACACCTACCCCTTTCTGACATCTCTTGGGAACGGTAAACCATTCCCGTGACTGGACATGGAACCAATGTTCTTCAAACCCTTACCCCTTCCAACGTCTCGTGAGAAAATTGACAATAAATGTTTATTATTTAAACCATGTTTATAAACAACTCCCGAGTTTACCGATTTTTCAATGAATAGGCTCGATTTTTGTTTTGCGGAATCAATTAGGGATGTCTGTCGGATGACTCTTTGCTATGATGCTTTGCAAATTGACAAAATTATTCATTATTTAAACAGTTGTTACAAACAAAAGCATTTTATGTCCTTTTTTACTATTTACAACTTAGATTGTTTCGCAAGCCAATAACCTCACGTAGAATTTAAATAGAGAGCTCAAGCTAAACATCAACAGAACACATCAAAAAGTGCAACAAGTCTTCGTGCATCCTAATTGAAAATGCTTTTCTTGTACAATTTTATTTTCTTGACCTCTTTTTAGGTCTTCATTTGCTGCTTCCTGAGCCAATGCAGATAACTGACAAGTTGGTATTGTAAAGGAATCAATGATAATTGCTCCATGAATCAGAATCTTATGCACTTATGGTGGCACAAAATCATATTCTTTTACAAACATATCTACAGTCTTGGTACCAAACTTATGAAAAATTTTGCCGTGAATCGCTTTCCCGCTAGCTAAGACTTCAAAAATGATGCATAATTTGTTGAGTAACTGATTGCTTAAACCAGTTATTTTAGATATTGTGTCGTAATTCTAAAAAAAAATGTTGGCCGTGTTTCCGTGGTTTGTAGAACCACTTATCTGTTTCACAACATCCACGATTAGGACGAGCTACATTTGAATTTAATTCTGTATGTACAACTTTTTTTCATTCAAGATCTTTATTTTCATCCCAACCACAGGCCCACTGTTTAAATGGTAAACGATACGCAATACTGAAAAAAAACACGTGAATTCTACGTAAGTTTATTGGAATGAGAAACAACCTAAGTTTTCAATCGGCAATAAAGGACACAAAATGCATTTGTTTATAAGAATTCTTTAAATAATGAATAATATTTGTGAATTTGCAAAGTATCATTTCAAAGAGTCATCGGAAAGATATTCCTAGTTGATTCCTTAAACAAAAATTAAGCCTATTTTTTGAAAAATCGTCAAACTGTGAATGTGTTCATAAAAATTATTGAAACAATGAATAATTGTTGTGAATTTGCAAAGTGCCATAGAAAAGAGTCATCGAAAAGACATCCCTAGTTGATTCCGCAAACAGAAATCGAGCCTATCAATTGAAAAATCATCAAACTGTGAAATTGTTTATAAAAATTGTATAAACAATGAATAATTGTTGTCAATTTGCAAAATATCACAGCAAAGAGTCATCGTAAATATATTCCTATTTCATTTCATAAACAAAAATTGAGCCTCTTCACTGAAAAATATTCAAACTGTTCAAGAAAAATTGAGCATATTCATTAAAAAGTCGACAAGGTGTGAATTCGTTTATAAGCATTGTTCAAACACTTAAAAAAAAGCATCTATTCTTAAATAATGGCAATAAAAAACATTCAATTCTCATATTTTATACAAAATATATTAATTTTAATAAGCTAAACATTGCCAATCCCCAAAAATTCATTTTTCATCCATATAGTTGTAATACTGTTTTAAGATCTTCTGTTATCAATATATTATGTCTTAAAAGAAATGACACTTGGAAATTTAAACAAGAACAAAAACTTCAAGTTTGTTATTAAATAACAAACTTATAAATAATTTTAAAACAATCTCATCACACATGTCTTCGAAATTTAAAAAGATTTTATTTTTAAAAAAATGTAGTCGGATGAATAGTTTAGGCTAAAAATGATTGGTTCACGGGTCCTTTTTTGCCTCACTGTGCGATAGCGAGATCTGGACCTACCAAAAAAAAGGATAAAGTAAGTTTAACACAATTGAAATAACATTCCTGCGCACGATGTGCGGTCAAAGCCTGATACACAAAATTCAATTCAAATTTATATCTTATATGATTTTTCCATCTTTTTAACTAGCAAAAAATGAAAAATAATAGGTGAATTTCACATTACACTTCAAACTTAGGAAATCATACGCCTCATTCAAAGAACAATACCTACAGTCTTCTAATATATTTAACTAGCAATCCTACGCGCTCGTTAAATCCATTTCTAGTCAAACCCAATATAATTTCTAATTTTAGTGCAAAAAGATAAATACATTATTATGAAATTATTAAAGACCTATTCACACAGAGAACCAGCAGGATCATTTTTGTTGTATTTAATTATTCAAAAGTAAACAAGACAGTAAACTGTTCTCACTGATATTTTTCTGAGTTTTAATATTTTCAAATTAAAAATCTAAACATTTTAAATTCGATAACTTTACTGTAAATTGAAACTAATAATGTTACAATGTATTAATTATTAGAAGCTTTGTGGTTTCAATCAATTTTATTTTCAGGGCTATAAACATCAGCAAAATTAAATATTTTTGAATTATAAATTTTTTAAAATGGTGTCCTTGAAAATGAACGAAATTTGATTTCAAAGTCTCAAATAGTATACAATCTTTAAACGTAAATAATTTAGAATTTAAAAGTTTTTGGTTATTTGCCATAAAATGATACAAAATTGAACAATTTTGATGGCCACTGGGCCGGAAAGTAAGAAAATTACCGGGAATGTTTGGAATCCGGGGAAACCAAGGAAAGAGAATAAATTTATTTTTTGACCACGCTATTTAAATAAATTTTAAGGCAAAAAATCCAATCACTTAAAATATCAAAAATTTCATACCATCTAATATAGAGACCACCTTCCAGGTAGTATAGATCCTCAAGTAGATAATCATTAATTTAAAATAATTAATTCAATGTAATTAATAGTGAATATACGATATGTGTTGATATACAAAATTTGAATTGATTATTTTACTTATATTTGTATAGTACTTATAATTATTAGTTATCTACTGTAAGTTGGTCTCCCCTACTTTGATTTTAAATGAGTTTTATTTAAAGTTTTTTTTTTTTGAAACTTAAGTTTGAATATTAACTTTTTCTTCCATAAAGAAATTTAGTATACAATGTCTCATTCTCAAATTTTTCCCTTTTCAAGTTTGCCATTTTAGGCCTTTATTTTTAAACATACATTTTCCATCTAATGAACTTTAAGATGCAGCTTTAAAGTCTTAAGCGAAGATGTCAACAAATGTAAATAATGGGCTTGCTCGCCACACTTTTAGCACTTTTTTCGCAGTTTTTTTCTGAATATACTTACAAATTTGTTGTCTTTAAACTCTGATTTATTTACACATTTATTTTTGGTTGTTATTTTCCTTTACAATATTTTCCATACATTTCGACACAAAACTGTTCAAAAAAAACGGAAATGACGTAAAATCCTAGCACGTGCGCACTGTCGACGTCTAGAATAAAAAGGTCTATTCTGAAGCTGAGTTAATATTGAAGATTTCAGCTAATAATTTTCATTAATTTCTAAGTCAAATATCACAAAAAATGTATACTTTAACATTCAATAGTGGCGAAGACGAAATTTTCAAGGTCGCTGAACACCCAGCTTATAAGAATAATTCGCCGCTTCTTACCTCTCATCATTTGAATTTCAGATTCATCGTTGCAATTTTTATTATCATACGTATTACAATTTTCGTTGCAGTTAGTCAAAAGCGTTTGATTCCCATATTTTATTCAATAAGTAAAACAACAGATTTTATCACCAATTAATTACGTACAACCTGCATATATTCATTTTATTTAATTAATTAAGATCGAAGTACAAAACGATTTTGACACTTGTCCAACGTCAAATATCACTCACGTACCCTTACATTAGTGAAAACCAACTGCAATTTGTAAGAAAGTACCATAGGCATGTCCCGAATGTATTATGACCAATTTAATATTTTGTTACATTTTTTTTTAATTTGTAACTAATTAATTATTTGAAATGCGTGGTGAATCCTGGGGAACGTAACCTTGTTTTAGAATTTGGTTATACGTATATTTTGCGAACGTCTTCCGAGTCTCGAAACCTTTGACCAATCGGCGCAAGATCTCGAGCGAGGGAAATTCGGAAACCGAATTGAAATCGCCTATAAAGTACTTTTTTGCATTACACAAATGCAAGACGGGTTGCATTGTATAATAAAGTTTATATAATTATATTCCCTATGACTACATAGTAAATGTCCTTACTGTGTGTGCGTGCGTGCGTGCGTGCGTGTGTGTGTGTGTGTGTGTGTGTGTGTGTGTGTGACGTTAGCTCATGTGTTCATTGTTAGTAATAAATTTTTCAAATTTTTCAAAACATTTTCTATGTATAAAATTGATTTTTAATTTTGACTAAAATGATTTTAGTTTGGGAAAAACTTTAGGCCTTTTGGTTAAAAAAACCCTTTTGTCCAAAAAATATTTTTAGACAAGTAATTCCATAGAAACAAGTAATATTTTTCCAATATTTCACTATTTTTTGTAATATTTCAAAATATCCTAATTTTTTAGGAAAAAAATTTTTACACGAAAGTTATTCCTTTCAACAAAATAAAACTTTTTTGTAGAACAAAATTTTTTTGTTGACCTGTAATTTTTGATGAAAATCTATTTATATACATATTTTGACTTTCATTTTTACGAAATGCACATGATTTGTGAGGCACATAATTGTCCTTGCAGGGACGCTTTTTGGCCACCGAAATACAGAAAAATCAGTAAAAAATTTAATCCTATCTTGATGCGCGCGGTTTTCACAGCTGCTGGCGCTGGAGTGGACATTTTGGTTGAAATTTTGGAGTGGACATTTTAGCCTTAAATTACATATAACTTTATCGCGCACTGCGATATTAACTTTATCCGTTGTAAAATTCTTTGCGCCAACAAACTGCTTATATAAAAGTGTGATTCAAGTATTCTTAGAGTAAACTAGGATAAGGGAGTGGATATTTTTTTGCCAAATTCAAAATTTTCGATATTTGAATGTGTGCTACTTCATAATTTTAGCAGCACATCTTTCTCCTTTATACGGTGTCTATTGGCCACCAAAATCGAACAAAAAATGGGAAGATTTTTGACCTGAGTAGTTACGCGCACTTTCCACAACTACAGGCCTTGGAGCGGACATTTGAAATGTAAAAGCGGTGGCACGACTTTGAGATTTTCTTTCTCAGTTCTAAATCAAGCACAATGTCTGATCTATGAAATTTCAGACCTTCCGTCGAAATGCCCATGTATACGAGGGTAGTTCAATAAGTCCTTAGAATGAAGTATAAAAACAATTTTTTTTGGGTAAATTCTTTTTTATTTTTCAACATAATCTCCTGGGAGCTCTATACACTTGGTCAATCGCTTTTCAAGTTTTTTTAATCCTTCAGAAAAGTGCGTTTTCGGAAGTTCCT
>NC_046660.1:139780838-139783217 GCF_010883055.1 Belonocnema kinseyi
ATCTAGTCGGGAGTGGTGCTGACTGAAAACAGATGATTTGGAGCGATTCGCGCGCCATCTGTTGGTCATTCTAAGGACTTATTGAACTACCCTCGTAAATTGTAACCAGGTGTCCCAAATTTCGTGTGCTTCACTGCTAATCACGACCTGGCCGGGGGTGGCCCAGGTGTGAAACCGAGCAACAAGACGGCCACCACATACCTGTCTGTCGTCACGTTACGCCGGAATGAACAGAGTTCGTAGGTCACGCACTTTGAACCCACAAACTACCCTCGAAGCCCTTTTAATCTGTAAACAGGCGCTAGATAGGGTGACCCCAAAGAGAGCCCCGTCGGCAGTGTCCGGGTGTGAACTAGCAGGATGGCTAGGTCCCTGTTTACCGCGAGAAAGGGGGCGAATACTCACAGGAATGAGAAAAAAAAACACTTGAATTCCGGGATTTCATAAAAATATATTCTAGACTAACTTTATTTTAACAGAATTAAAAAGATGAAGGAGTCTATGCTCTAAAAATTTTTTACAAACTTTATAATTGAGGCCTCGAGAATCAAACAATTTTACACCATTTCTAGGACCGAGTCGCGGAGAGAATCTGCTTGAGGTATCCGCGCGCTGTACGAAATGGCAGCCGGAGACACCCGCGCCATGCTCACATGACCTACAGCACCCTTCACAATCTTGTTGCTTGGTCGTTTGGAGAAATACGTTCGCCTCAACTTACTGTCGTCGGTTCTTGAGCCGAACATTCCTCCAAGTCACGAGCCGCGAAGGGTCAATGCCGGTCCACTCACTGGCACACCGACTGGCCAACTCTAAGCTTCGTCCTTCCTTCCTTCGTCTTACAGCTGTTTTTCACTGGGCCTTACGAATTTTCTATGAGGTGTCCATTGATTGATTGGTGCCAACGGACGAGCTCCAATGGGTGCCCTCCGCCAATGTGCGCTTCCGCGGTAGAGTCCGTCCAGCCGATTGGTTCCGTCCTACGTCCTACTGGGGTTGCTATTGGTCGTCTGGCTGCTAGTGACAAGATAGTTGCTTCCCCTCGTGACAATGCAGGGTTCATTCGTTGTTACCTGATGTTCCGTCTGGTGCTGCCACTTGTCGTTCACCGCGGAACTACCGCGTTGTGCTGCTTGCGATTGACCCGTGCTTCCGGTAACCCCCTCTCTGCGTTGAACATGGCTGACGGCTGTGATGGGATCTATTTGGCGCTACGTCCCATGGTTGCGCGGACTTGTTGCGTCGTCCCGCTATTTTCTGGCCCTTCCCCTTATTGTTCCAAGGCGAACAGCTGCTTCATGTTGTCTGCTCGATGTTTATGAACTGTTGAACAGTTCATAACATCGGTGTTTTTATTGTGCTTATGATTCTCACAGTTATGACTAGTTCTTATTTATCAACTTTATCTAGATTCGGTAGGGTTCCTCTTAATACTCGGACAACTCTTTCTTGTATTCTCTATGTTAATTAAAAGTAGATAAATATCTAGATATAACTCAGATAACATAAACATCTAAGCATCTACATATCAATTATTCTAAATTGGCGGAATTGGCTTGAGGATGCTTTATTTGTCACGTAGTATACTGTGACCGTATTTTATGTCAAGATTTTCCTAAAGATAGGTGTAAAGCGTGCCATGCACATGCTTTGTACCTAGAACACATACTATCTGGGTGTTCCACCCACGCGGGAACAACGTGTCCCTACAGACAAGATGCGGCCCTAATAGTGCTTTGTTACCATCTTTGTCGCTCTTACGGTGTTGGTCGCGACCCAGTCCTGCCGAACGCTCCGAGGGAGTTAGAGTCAGTTGTCCAAAACGAAAAGTGCCAAATTTTATGGAACTACATTTCTCGTACAAGCGTCTCCGTTGCAAACTCGAGGTCTGACATCGTTCTCCAAGACTTCGAGAAGCTGACTATGCTCGTGATCGAAATCTTAACTTTGGCCGACTAGAGCATCACTGCTAAGGAGAAGGATGAGGAGGAGAGGTATCAAGACCTCAAACGGGAGCTGCAACGACTGTCGCCAAAACATTCGGTTGAAGTAATTATCCTTATTATCGGTGCTCTCGGAGGTGTGAAGTTATCACTGGTTCGTAACTTTAAAGCCGTACCAACGTGCCAAAGGTATGCCAAGACACTTTAAATTATCGATTTCAAATATGTATGATTAACAGAACATAAAAATATTTTTAAATAAAGAAAATAAAATTTGTACAAATTAAAAGTCAGAGATTAATTTCAAAGTCAAGGTGGCCGTTTGATTAATTGGACCAAACCCTAGAACTTTTTCCCGAACTATTAGTTCATAAGATGTGATCCTGAAAAGTTAATTAGGGTAGATTCATTGCCACACTAAAATGACCTTCAAATA
>NC_046660.1:139783317-139799383 GCF_010883055.1 Belonocnema kinseyi
CCTTGTAATGGCGGATAGAATAAAAAAATTCAAACCGAAAAGTCCCAGATCATTTGTGGGTCAATTGCGTATTTTGGGCACTAAAGGGCATTGAAATTGTATGTAGCTTTCAAAGAAAACAAAATCAAGTTCGAGTACGAATGTAATTGTCTGATTGAATCGGAGAGTCTCAAGTTTTATCCTCACGCAAAATGAGTTTGAAAAAAATAAATTCTTTTATTTATACTTGTTTCAGATAAAATATTGGCTCCCCTAAATTCGGTGCATGTAAAAAAGGGAAATGTAGGCTAGATTCTTCTAAATTTGTTGAGCGTAGCAAAGACAATTTCAGTGAGCCTAGATAATTCGCAAATTATTGCAAATAATCAATGACCATCCCTGGTAAATTGAGAATTTAATTTAATGTTTTGAATTCTCTGCATTTTTCTGAAAACATGGAATTAAAAAAATGTATAATTCATCTCAAAACTTTAGAATTCACGTTGAATTATTGGAAATTCTTTGAAGTACAGTAAAGACTCGTCTATCGCAAGACTCGTCTATTGCCAGATTCGGGACCCGCTTATCGCGTGATACCTTACCCCCACTCTACTTTCACATCTCTCGGTAAACCAATAGCTGAAAGGACGGGACTGAGTTGACTTTAACCTGAAGATTGCAGTACGGGACTGAGTTGACTTTAAACTGAAGATTGCAGTAGGTATTTCGACGTTATCTAGCGTGCGCGCGTGGAAACAATTGCAAGCTCACATCGCTAATGAGCGGACCAATCAACTGTTGTCACTAAAAGGCCCCTGCCTTCCAATGAAGTGATGGGAGCCAGTGAAATTTCTCCTTATTATGCGATAAACGGGACCCATTCATTTCAGAAGCCTTGCAATAAACGGGTCTTTACTGTATTTTGAATTGTGCGAAAATCTCTTTAATTTCTTAGTATTTTTTATTATTTATTATTTATTTATTATTTATTATTTATTTTTATTTGAAGAAACGAGCGCATCCTATTTCAGCAGTAGTTCACCATCGACCAAATTTGATGAGTTTGGAAAGAGTTGAGAAGAAGACCATGTTTTAGAAGAATTTATAAAATTAGAAATTAGAAATGGAGATAACTCTGCAGAATTCAAAAGACTCTGCAGAATTTAAATTAATTCAATGTGTATTCTAAATATTTTTAAATATTCGAAGATTCAATGATTCAAAGAAATAAAGATTGAATTTCACATTAATCAAGGACGTTCGCTAATTATTTTCAATAATTTACTAATTATCTAGGTTCAATAGAATTATGTGTGCTATGCTCATCAAATTTTGAAGAATATGGCCTTCATTTCCATTTCTTCAGTGCCCTAAATTTCGGTCAGCCAATATTTTATCTGGAACATGTTTAAACAAAAGAATTGATTTTTTGCAAAGTTATTTTACGATTCGATAAAACTTAAGAACATTCGTTTTAAACAGACAATCACCTTTATAAGGTGATTTTACGATATCCTACGTTATCACGTTAGGAGATACTACTTTTTGGGATTGCACGCACACCTTCAACTAACCGTACACCTACGTACAATGTCAATGCCAATGCCATGTAGTGCCGAAAATGCGCAGCGGACCCAAAAAGTTTTTGGGGCTTTTCGATTTGAATTGTTTTCTATCCGCCATTACAAGGAACGGCAATACTCCTGAGACTCTCTCTCTCTCTCTCTGTGTGTGTGTGTGTGTGCGTGTGTGTGTGTGTGTGTGTGTGTGTGTGTGTGTGTGTGTGTGTGTGTGTGTGTGTGTGTGTGTGTGTGTGTGTGTGTGTGTGTGTGTGTGTGTGTGTGTGTCCAGCATGTAAGACGAGTGAGGGTGTCTGGTCAACAGCTCAAAATAGGCAATACTGCAGAAGACTAAGTATCAAACATCGATACATTCGAAATTAACTCATTGCAGTAAGTGATTATTACTGTAGTAAACAGGAATATGATTGCATGAAATTCAAATGAAAAAATCCTGATTGGTTGGTTTCGAATTTCTTGCCTTTATTTTAAGCCTATAGGCTGTATGAGAAATTGAAGTTAAAAAATCCTGATTGGCTAATTTTAAATTCCGTGTCTTTGCTTTGGACCGGATGGGCTGTATGGCAAATTAAGTTTCTGTGACATGGCAGTTAAAAATGGCCTCTGCGCAAATATCTTCTTCTATACTGAGCTGCATTAAGAACTGCATTTGAGGCTATGCAACAACCCTATGCCTACAATATTATTGTCCTTATGTAATATTTTTCTTTTTCAATTTTCTTCGATATTTAAAATTTTTTAAAACTTTTATCAATCTTACGATCGCTTATGCGTAGCGTCTGTTGTCTCACAAAGCGCATGCGCCTATCTTTCATGGCCAAAAGATATTGCACCTCCAGGTTTTTGATATTCCTATCTTAATGAGATAGAATAAGTTTTATGTAAAATTTGAATTCGCCGATTTTCATCAAATCTTCACGTTTTAAGACAAGCTTCGTAAAAAAATGATTTTTACGAAGATTTTTGTCTGTAGTCTGCAGTATGTAGTATTTAATATCAGGTAGGCACATTTTTATGGCCAAAAAAAGAAAGAACGAGTTCTTGAACTAGACCTTTTTAACCAAAAGTTCTAGTTTTATCCATTGAAAATACTTTTTAAAAATAAAAAATTCCATTTGTCAGAAAAACTGTGCGACATTAAAGAAAGACCAGAAACTTATTGTTGTGTATTTTTAATAAAACATATGCTTATAAATGGGAAGTGAAGTCAAGAATAGAGAAAATTATGTGCATATAATACTTGAACGGACCCTATTGATATACCGAAAATTAAAATTTTCAGCTAAACGACGCGAGGTATGAAACAGAACTGTAGAAAATGAATGGTTATTTGCTCAAAGTCTTCTTTGACTGTTTAATTTTTTGTCAAACATTTGTATTACATTTCCGAAGCATAGTCTGATCACATTCAATTCCTGCTTAATATAATAGTTTCTTTTGTATGTGTCTGTTTTGTTTCAGGGACCGAAACTTCGTCGATGTAAGACTACGACGGAATCTAACAACCTACTTCTTATGTCAACGTTCGACAGTATCTGTGCTATTTTACAGTCTATCAAAGTATACTGCATACACAAAATATTTAATTTTGAATAAAAACATGTGATGAAAATTTCAAAGAAAATCCTAATGTACAGTTGCAGACTTATTTTATATCATTCAGATTTTTTAATCAAGGTAAAGACAATAGTCAGTGAAATACGACTTGTCAGTGACACCTTGGATGAATTTCTTTATTTATTGCCAAATATAATTAAAATTAAAATCTAAATGAAGGCTTCGTAAAAATTAGCATGCTTAAATATTAAATTGAATATAAACAATGGTAAAAAAGGAGAGTAAAGTATCAGTCAGCGAATTTGTGTTACAATATTAACCGATAACCGATTCAACTTTGATGGTCATTCTTATCGCGAAAATCTTCGAGAAGTGTTTTGTTAGTCGTGCGTCAGTGAATCGCTTGGAAGTTAAGGTATCAGGGAGCATAGCCATGCGCATATATCAAATAATAACAGCCTCTATTTGATACGTTATGGACTCGCCAATTCTTTAGAAAAAGCATTGTTAGCGATGTTGTAGTAAAAAATCGCCCTCTAGAATTTGAGAAAATGAATTTCTATTTTCGTCGAAAAATCTGATTCTTTAAATCATCCTGTTTTTCTTCGAGTCATAATTAACAAACTTTGCATCAACTATAATACTGTATTACGCCAGGCCTGTCAGCTGAAAGAAAATTGGCTCGGTATTGCTCAAAAGCCGGATGGTATTTCAACACCACCACCGACCTCCACTCGCTGCTAGAAAGGCGTCGTAGCGGTTTGTGGCGCGAACCACATGAAGTACATTCCAGAACTCAGTACTGCAGCTACGATTTGAAGTAGGTGCTTTAGGGCGACTGTTCTAAAAATGTAATATTTTTATTTTAAGGTGTAAAATGCAACTCGAATGAAAGAGAAATATTTACTAATATCGTGCGCTGAAAAATTATATCTTTTATGACAGGAATATGATTTTATTAATATTGCAACAATTTCAATATGTGAACAGTTATTATATTATTTTAACAATTTATTTATAAAGTGTAAGTTGATATTTAAAAAAATTGTTGAAATCCTTGGCCTTAAAAATTTATAAAAGTTCATACCTTTAATATGAGTTTAGTGTAATACAGAAATGTAGTGTGGAGGATTTAATTGCCTCTTTTATTTCGTATTTTAGAGGAATTAAATTGTTCAATAAAAAAGGCCTTAAAATTCTATATTGCAATAAACTTGTTGAGGTTAAAAAGAGTGTTAAATAGAGTGTTCTCTTGGTTCGCGGTAATAATGTGGAATTTTCTAATGTAAGTGATGAAACAAATCAAATTTTCTGTTAAAAAAAAGAGAAACTACACACCATAGATCTCACATTTCATAAATAATAAATAAAGGTTTCAAGAAAATTAAAATTCGCGGTACTAAAGTATAGCAGGCATTTATTTTTTCAAAATGCCCAATAAAATATAGAAATAAGCTATATTTTTTGTTGTATAAAATGATAATAATTTCCTGAAATGTTAATGCTAATAAGTAGGACAAAATTATTAGCAAAATTAATTAGCGTGTTTTAAATTGTAACTAAGTTTTACCCAATATTTTATGTGTACACTTTATTGTAATGAATATATCAAAAAATCATTTTCCGAAAAACTCCTTTTACAAAGGATTTTTGTTGTGAGGTTTAAGATTTTTTAAATTTTTCAGAATAAACCTATTAACCATGAAACTGTTGGCTTTGAAGACTTATTTCTAACTTTCTTAAAACAACATATTATGTACTTTCCTTATTCGTAAGACTTATACATTCTTTTACTGCAAAAATATTTATTATTTAAATTCTAAATTACTTCATTTTAATTTAAAATCAGTCGCCCTAAGACACCTTCTGAGACGCTACATGTCTACAGCACTGGATACCTCCCTTTCATTTCAGAGTGCGACCAATACCCTAAACCTCCGAAGCTGAGTAGAGAACTGGTGGTGGAACTCGAATATGTGGTAAATTAGTCAATTTCCCCTCTATGAACAGGTTTGTATTACGCCATGCCCTTTTCTTTTAATTACATCACCGTGTCCTTTCTATTCGCAAGGCAATTTTCTCATATGTATTTAAACCAATGGAACACGTGCTACGTAATGTTTGAATGATTCTTAAGGTGTTTTTGCTCGTTGGACACATTTTTTTACGGCCTCTCAATTTAGATGCATTAATTTTGTATCCTTAAAATTAGTGTACCGCAACTAACATTCGTATTTTCTATTAATAGTTTTTGAACAGGCAATCAAAAATATTTCTATTATCCTTTGCATTATCTTCACCGTCGTAGAAGGCCTAAAATATGTCCATGGTACTTAGACCTGCGCAGTAGATGCTGCACCTACTGTGTAGATCACTTTGAGCCTCTTACGATGAAGAAAAAAGTGTAAAAGTTGAAAAATAAATGTTGTTGCAGTTCATGCATAATTTTAAGTAACATAAACTGTCATTTATATTCTTACATTCAGACGTCCCGCAAAATTACTTTTAAAAAAACATCCGTCTTATCTACGAAAATGAAGGTTCCAGACAAAGAGAAAGGAATAAAATAGCCATGTACTATCGGTGGCAATAATTTGAATCCCTATTTCACACAGAATATTTATTTAAATATAGTTTAGATTAGGAACGTTAATCAGCTTAAGTGAAGCGAATTAAGGTCTAAAAGTTAAGTCTTCATTATTAAGGACAAAGGGGGTTAAACTCTGAACTTTGTTCTGAAAGTGATAACACGGATTCTCTGATCATGCCTCAGTTATGAGTCCTAAAAGGAGGACCATTGATTGAATTTATGAGGGAGATAGGAAGTTGTATTATGAGGGAAGAAAGGTTAATAGGAGAAAACAAAATGATTCTGGGAGGTGGAAAAAATAAAGATAATGAAAGGATTACAGAGAACATACATAAGTAACGGGTTTGGCCAATTATCCGAGGTCTCGACAGTTGGTATTCTACAGATGCAGAAGACTAGTTGAAAAATCTTTCAGCAAAATTATTTTTTTCAAGCAGGAACGTATTGTCAGTTAATTTTTATTTATAAATAAATAAATATACAAATATATACATAATATAATTAATGTAATTATAATAATATTTATACATTATATACTAAGGCGGAGTGAAAATGATCAAATTAATCAAATCGTTTGAGCTGAGCGAAAAGAATTTGTGCGTTGACATCCAAAAAAAGTAAAAAAAATTGAAATCAATTAATTAATATCTTCTGTTCCCTGTTTTGATTTGAAAATTTAATTTTTGAACATTCCAAAAAATTTCCCTATTGTTTCGAAAATTATGGCGAATTATTTCCTGTTTTCCATCCAGTAGCCACCCTGACAATTGCTCCAAAAATGATTAACATTCCAGACTTTTTGTTGAATTTTGTATACTATTTAAATCAATTTAATTTACTTATTAGAATCCTGCATAATTTAGGATAGTCCTGGTGAGAGGGCTCAGTAAACTATGTGGAGATTATTTTAATATAATTTTTTCTCTAGACCTATGCTTTATTATTATGAGTCAGTTATAATTCTAATTACTTTCCTAAGTTTTTTTGTTGAATTTACCTAATTATTATAAAAATAAGGGAGGTATTTTTTTAATTTATCTACCTTATTTGAAAACTATTGATTGTTTGAAGCCAAAAAACAATCCACATATCTGTATCCAATAAAATGGTTAATATGCGTATTGTACATAAACTTGCAATTGTACTTACTAAAAAATAAGGATAAAAAATACACTGAAACCTAACTTTGTTAAAGTTCACTACTATATCACCTTTCATTTACTACATAATGATTTAAATGATGCAGGAGTTGTTAACTAAATTGCAGGTAAATATTCATTTCGTGAAATCTGGTGAAAAAATATAAAGTTCATTTACATTATACGGAACTAGCATTAATAATTTTATTTTTAATATGGATGTACTTTTTTAAATATTGTTGGCTTCAAAATGTTATTCAAATTTAAAATTTAACTGCAGTTTCATTTTAATTAAACTAGATTGTATTTAAATTTCACACCATTTAACACCATTAAAGATCTACAATTTTAACTAAACTTTACTTAAATTTAATTAGATTTTACTTAAATGCTGAATTTAACTAAATCATATTTACTTTTTGAATTATCTAAATTGTATTCAATCTTTAAATTTAGTTGTACAAAATATTTTTTTAAATTAATTTAAATTAATTTAAATTAATTTTAAATTAAATTTTGATATTTCTAAATTAATTAATTTAAATTAATTTTATTTAACCAAACCTTATTTAACTTTTAAATTCACTTAAATTTTATTTTAATTTTGAATATAGCTAAAAATATAGAATATTTTTAGACTCTCTTTAATTTTAATATAATAAATAAGCTAATTCAGAGTTCAGAACATTGTTGGCGTACAGAGCCAGCCGATCTACTCAGCGGTAGCAAAGATTGCTATAGTGATGGCGAAGGCGAACGCGTGAAACAGAAAATCGCATTCGGTTGACATGGTCGAAGAACGCGGTTGCCATAGAAACGGCGAACATTTAAAGGAAGCAGCACCTCGATATGGTCGAAAATATAGTATCTAGGTAAAATGTCTTTGCTTAAACCAATTAAAATTTACTTGATCCCAGTATAATTTTTTTCTGTGTGGAAATGAAAAATGCTTAATCGTTGTCAATCGTTTTGGCATAATTAAGAAATATGATTCAAAAAGATTGAGATATTATATTTTTTCTTATCGATCTTAATTCATTATTTCTAGAAGGGTACTTATGGTTCTCGTTTACAGTTGAATTTATTTGTGGGAAAATTCAACACTTTCTTTGAAAATTACTTTATGCAGGTTGAAAACTTAACTGTTTCATATAAACATTTACGTTTTTGGGATAATCCTCCTTTTTGTTGAGTTTCAATATTTTAGGGTTAAAGTGAAAATATTGTTTGTCTGCGATATAAACTATACTCCTTAGTGAAAGAATATAATTTTTAGAAAAAGTAGTATTTTGATCGTTAAAAATGTTTTTTTTTTCTGAAAACTAAACTTTCTGAATTTTAAATTCGTCTTTTTTATTTAACTCAACTGCTTTGGATTTCAAAAAAAAGTTTTTAAATCTTTTTTAGTTGCAATATCACCTGTTATATTTATACATCTTATCTATGATGGAAAGGTTTTAGTATCATGTGAAAACTTTCGCATATTTCATCAAATTGTCACACAGTTTGACAGATCAACAAGAAAGATCGAGTTCGTTAACCAGCCATTTTTTTATAAGAATTCAAAAAGTTAGAGATTTTTCAAAACTTTTGATACCACTTTTTTCAAGATTCGAAAATTCCATCGACAGCTATTTATAATACACAAAAATACAAACAATTTATCTCCATGTCTTTTCTTGATATAAAATGAAAATGACCAAAGTTATATTATTTTCAATATCCAAAAAATCAAACGAAAATGGACATTTGAAGCCAAACAAGGCTCGCTATGGAAAAAAGTCAAGAACAGAAAAACGTTACTATTTATAATTTTTATTTATTCGTAAATAAACATTGAAAATAAAATAATTAAATTTGGGTAGAGACGATACAAGTTACGAAAATAAATGAGACAAAATTCATTCAACCAAGAAAGATTTAAAAATTTTTCACGAATATGGTTTTAACAGGAAGCGTAGTTTTTCTTTTAATCGTAAAAAAACAAGATTAAAAATAAAAAAGTTATAAAACAAAGGTAAGGCACATATAACCTGGATTGTCACCCACCGAAAGATGCTTTGCAAAAATGACGAAGTGCAGGTGTACAAAGGACCCATATAAATGATCATAAATTTGCTGAATGCCCGCAACATAAGTTTTTATGCATTTTAGGCTAAAAATACAAGAATTTGAATCACCTTTCCTTACAAAAAAAATTAAATTCTAGGGTAGCCGTTTTAATCAAGAAGAAGGACATGTCCGGATATATTTCGGTTGTTCGCATTCGCCAACAGTTAGCAAATGAAAGCAGTCAACGTTGCACTGCGAACAGTGCAACTTTGACTGCTTTCAAATTGTGATAATATAATTGTAAGTTAAAACTTACAAGTTTTATAATTGATGTTTAAAATGTTTTGTAAGTGGGACCAGTTTGCACCAAAATGCTCAATAATGTACGCTTACAGTCCTTCCATTATAAACTGACGTAATCGTTTTCAATTATCTAAATGGAAAAATCAAGCAATAAATAAAGAAATTTGCAAATTATAAAGTAAACAATTTTAAGGTAAAACATGAGAAAAATGAAAGGAAAGAATTATGTTTTGACCGAACAATCCTTAAAAGCAGAAGTGCAATTATTTTATTGGAAACAGCTTAAAAATCCTCAAGAAGCTATACAATTTTATTTTAAAATGTTGAAATACCTAGTGCCGTTTTCTGTTTTTCGAAATGTAATATTACTTTCATAGTGTTTGTAGAAGGTCGAAATATGCTGTTAAATTATATCATGCTCATATAGCATACAATCATTCAAGAAAAAGTAAATTTTTTTTCACTCTTTAATGAAAAGTAATTAAATTTTGAACGGAAGAGTTGAAATTTTAACTGGATAAATTAAGGCCCTTTATCAGAATGTCAATCGCGTCCGAATTTTGAGGCCGCACGGTTGAATATTTTTGTCTAATTTTGTGCACACCTCATCTTGATAACCATATGTCAAATCAAGCGGAGTCGGTTTTTCGATAAAATGTTTATATTTTTATTAATAATCAGAATAGAGAACAACAGCAGTGATACTCAATGAGAGCTGTACATGCATGTCCGTAGCGAGCCTGCTCACCCTCGTCAAACTCAAGGCAGCAGACTCCCCGCAGGCTGATAAATGACACGGAACAAATGAATGCCAGGCATTGTTACGAGATTTCGGCCAGTTAGAAAAACTGACATAATGACATCATTGATTCATTCAATTTCACTTAACAGAATTAATTTATATAATTTCAATAAATTGAAAAAAGATTCATGAAAACAGGTTAATATTTGCAGTATAAATGTGGTAGTTTGTAAAAAAAACAACAAATATTCTGTTTTGAATTTGTAGGCCGCACGATTAAATATTTTTGAATCATTTTTGCATACGTCATCTAAATCCTCACGTCTTGAAACACGCAGAGCCGATTTTCTAATAAAATCATTACGTTATAGATTATAACCTAGATTATACGCGCCCAAAATGCATATAAAACACTGCGTGTATATGCACACTGTGCATATAAAAAGCTACTGTTCTTCCCTTTTGATTATTAAACAAAATATAAACATTTTATAGAAAAAAATGACTCTGCTTGCTTCAAGATATGGTTATTTAGATGAGGTAAGCAAAAAATTAGACAAAAATATTCAACCGTGCGGGCTCAAAATTCAGACGCGATTGTTATTTTGATTTCCGTAATAATGACAAACTAACACTTTCATTATTATAAGATAACGGTCTGTTAAAAAACCTGTCATTATGAAACCGTGGATTCATTTAATTTTTATGTGCTAAATCAATTTATTTATATAATTGCCAAAAAATGAATAAAAGAATCAAGAAAATTGTTTAGTAATGCAGGAATAATGGTCGTCTTTAGGGAATTTAGTCTGACTTGTTTAAACAATTATTATTTATTTTCACAATTGTTTGTCCCTGTAAGTCGTAAGAATTCTGAAAGATTATTTTCTTCAGGATATTTATTACTCAAGAAAAAACATTTGTTTAAACAATTTTTTCCCGTAAATGGTAAAAAAAATATTATTTACTGCAAATGATCACACAATCAACGAATGGTCGATGTATTTTCTTTCAAGATATTTAGCAATTGAGTACTTGGTTCTTACTTTTTAGGCTGAAGGGTTGAATATTTTTGAATCGTTTCTTGCACACAGCATCTACATTCTCATATCTCGAAGCACACAGAGCCGATTTTTCAATTCAATTATTACATTATAGCTTATAATCTAGATTCTACGTGCATTTAGATTAAAATTGAAATCTAGATTTAACAATATATTCAGCTAACACTGCGTGTTACTACTACTGTTTTCCCCTTTTGATTATTAAAGAAAATATCAACAATTTATCGAAAAAATGACTCTGCTTGCTTCAAGATATGATTATTTTGATGAGGTAAGCAAAAAAATAGACAAAAATATTCAACCGTGCGGGCTCGAAATTCAGACTCGATTGGCATTCTGATTTCCGTAATCACGATAAAATAACACTTTCATTATTAGTTGATAACGGACTGTTAAAAAAACTGTCATTATGAAATCGTTGATTTATTTATTTTTTATGTGTAGAATCAATTAATTTATATAATTACAAACAAGTGAATAAAAGATTCAGGAAAATTGTTTAACGTGTGTAGGAATAATGGACTTCTTTAAGGAATTTAGTCTGACTTGTTTAAACAATATCATTTATTTTCACCATTGTTTCCCCGTGTAAGTTGTACGAATCGTTTGTGTCATCAATTGCAGTAAATAGTATTTTTTTAAGATGTGCGGGAAACAAATAGTTTAAACAAATTATTTTTTTAATGCACTAAATATTACGAGGAAAATAACCTTTCACAATGTCTATAGCTTAAAGGGGGAAACGATTGTGAAAATAATGAATAATTTTTTAACCAAGTCCGACTGAATTCCCTAAAGACTTCCATTATTCCTGCATACGTTAAACAATTTTCCTGAGTCTTTCATTCATTTGTTTGTAATTATATAAATAAGTTGATTCTGCGCATGAAAAATAAATTAATCCACGATTTTATAATGACACTTTTTGTAACAGACCGTTATCTCATAATAATGAAAGTGTTAAGTCGTCGTTATTACGGATATAAGAATGACAATCGCGTCTGAATTTTAAGTCCGCGTGGATGAATATGTTTGTCTAATTTTTTTCATACCTGATCTAAATAACCATATCTTGAAGCAAGCAGAGTCAATTTTTTGATAAAATGTTTATATTTTGTTCAATAATCAAAAAGGGATTATAATCTATAATTTAATGATTTTATTAAAAAATCGGCTATGTGTGCTTCAAGATATGAGAATTTAGATGGCGTATGCAAAAATGAGTCAAAAATATTTAACTATAAGGCCTACAAATTCAAAACAGAATACTCGTTTTTTTACAAACTACCAGGTTATTACTGCAAATATGAACCTATTTTCATGAGTCTTTTTTCAATTTATTCTGACTATTAAAATTAATTAATTCTGTTAATTAAAATTGAATTAATCAATGATTTCATAATTTCAGTTTTTTTAACTGGCCAAAATCTCGTAACAATGCCCGGCATTCATTCGCTCCGTGTCATTCATCACCCTGCGGGGAGTCTTCTGACTTGAGTTTCACGAGGGCTATCACTGAGCGTCACTGCTATTTTTCTCTATTGTTCTCTACGTTTTTGATTATTACACGAAATATACCTTCTCCTCCGAATACTCTTCTCCTTCTCGTTATAATGTAACCTATGGACATTGGGAACTGTTCAGACATCGAATACGCATTTATGATATGAGTTGGCGCCCGCTAGTGATGAACTCGAAATGATTTCTGCCTTCTATTCTGGTCCGCTGGCGAGCACAAGCGTCCACGGGCACGAATTTTGCTAGCTTTTTGATTCCGCGTGTGTGCAATGAATACATTCACTTGCTTCTTTAAGCCTTTTAGCGGAACAGTGAGGTAAAATCAAAAAACGAGGCTCAAAATAACTTGTAAAAGGAAATTCTTAACCGATTTTGGATTTTTGCTTTTAGAAACATTCAGAAATTAATTTTGAAGAGATTTTTGTGTGCTTTGTTATAAATAAATTCTCCTATCAAATAGTCTACACTATTTATTTTTCATTTGCAAACTAAATTTTTGGGATAAAATTACTTGCTTCTATCGAAAAAATAATACTTGATTATGAGAATTTGTCATCCGATATTTTTTAATAATTTAAGAAACAAATTATATAAATAAATGCCCAGTGTGGACATTTGAAGGCAGAAAGAAATTTTTTGTCTTAATTTTTGTCAAATCATGTCGTTCGTGATGCTCAATGATGGAACATTATCATGCGATATTTTTTTATTCATTTTATAAACAAATTATATGAAAAAAGCGCAGTGTGGCCATTTAAAGGTAGAAAGAAATAGTTTTTTCTCTTAATTTCCCTCAAATCATATCGCTAGTGATATTTAATGATGCAAAATTATCATGCGATATTTTGTAATAATTTTATAAACAAATGTTTAGTGTGAGCATTTAAAGGAAAAATAAATAGTTTTTTCTCTTAATTCTCCTCAAATCACGTACATATGAGTACAGTTAATCTTTCAGAAATTAACAATGTTTAAAATGTCAATTCTACTGTTCGAAATTCCACAATTTCAATGTTAGTTTCAAAGTTTAAACTTATAAATAGAGAAACATTCATAATTTAACTCTTCCCGTAAAACTTCATAATTTTGTATTTTGAACGTTTCTGTACAATAATTTAATTTTGAAGGTCTACATTGTCTACAACATATAAAAAATGTTGTCAACGATGAAAATGAAGGTGACTTTATTTCTTCATTTTAGACAATTGTGTCTATGGTAATCAATTTTTACGGTGAATAATAATTTTTTTACTTCGATCCAAATTTATATTCGGATAATTTTAGAAGATTTTAATTTGAAATATTCAATTCTATCTTCAATTTTAACTCCTCCCTAACGGAATTGTCTTAACTCTGAATTAGAAAAATTTTAGATGAAAACTTTAAATTTTGAAATCTTGTATTAAACAATTGCGCTAACGTCACAGTAGCTGCAATCCGCTCTTGATTTACAAGTATTGAAGCTAATTTATTATACCTATTGATTAACAATTGATGCTTTTTCGTTAAAAATACATATATTTTGTTTGAAAACAACACCGCAATGTAACCGCAATTATAATATTATAATAAACCGCAATTATAATATTTTTGGTAATTATCTTTTGGGTTTAAAATTCATTGCTTGGTTTGTTATGTACTCTGCTTATAATGGCATAATAAAGTCACCTCCAGCGCTCGTGGCCGCTCGTAATTGTATACCTACAACATCAACGCAGGAGGTTACAAGCATCGTATTAAATTATTTTAATTATCTTATAGCATTCTAATCTCATCAGTAACTTGACTTAGTCCGTGGCTATGATGTATAACCGGGTTCACCCGAGTAAAAGTTTAATAAAACATAAAATAATAATACTCCCTATAATCTCTATGAAACAAATATAATAATCAATACAATATACACTCGTAATTGCGCAAGTATTTCTAGAAGGGTCTAGATAGTAAAATGAATACAGTATTATATAAACCGTCTCTTCGGACTGGTTAGTCAGTTCTTCTTTAGTTCTTGCTCAGTTCTTGCTGAGTTCTTGCATAGCCATTACCCTGTACTTGTCATAAATTTTGAATTGAATAAAGTTTATTACCTAATAAATAGTTAATCATTTGGCGATCCTACCTTCGACCCATTTAAGGCGTAACAGGTTGAACAATCATCATTTTAGTTTAATTTTAATCACAGAAAAAACTGGTGCTTCACTAAAGTTGCGGCTCAAATAAAAGTTACTACCACTTAAAACTTGAGTTCCAATAAATACCTGTGGAGAGCCAAAAGGGTTCACAGAAAAAAAGTATTACTTCTATGATGGTCTTATTTTTATTTTTGCCTTAAATTAAGCTAATGTCTAAAATTTTATAATAATTATGTCTGAAAAAGAGCCATCAAGGGTCTTCAATTTAAAACAACATACAATTATGGCTAACGCTTAGTCTCTTGTATTAAAAACAAGCCCTACATGGTCTCGCTCTTAGACCTCTGAGCAGCTATAGCTTAGTGCAAAGAATTGTGACATCACAACTGAATAGAGCAAGCTGAGCGAGACGCGTCGTATAGTCGTCGCATCTGTTTCTTAATTGTTTGAGTATAGTTAATTGTGCCAAGATTTTTACACGTCGACACAAATAATAATGATAATAATATATTCAATAATCAGGACAAATCAATCACCCAGAAAACAGTTTCTTCGAATCAAAGAAACATTTCTTTAACATACGCGGGTCGAATAAAAAATTCCTTCGAATGAAAAAAGTTTGTTCGATTCGAAAAAATTATCTTTAATATTAAAAAATGTTTTTTTCAATTGAAGAAAATACGTTTGAATCAAAAAAACTTTTTTCAATTCAAAGAAATTTTTTCTTTGAGGATATATGTATATCAAAGAAAAGTTTCTTTTATTTTAAAGAAACTGTTTTATATGTGTAATTTGATTTATAACACACGCTTTACTTAGGTTATATTTTGCAGCTCTTTTAAATTTATAAAGTGACTTGATGCAAGCCCACAGTCTGGCTACATCCTTCTTTAAATATTATGTAGCGACTTGATGTTAGTCTACCTTCCAGCTAACAACTAGTTTCTAAACCATGCAGTGGCTCGATGTTAGCCTACATTATCGCTACCGACTACTTTCAAGACTACTGTGGATGTAACCTGGGATGGTATAAAACTCTAAGGACAGGCGATCGCGAACTGGCGCCAGTCGAAATACATGACGTGCGGTCTCCTTGTAGTACTTTGTGATTCTCACAAAACTAGAACCGACACACACCGACGCGTTGCAATGTTGCAAAAGGCAATGGGCTAGCCGGTAGCTAGCCGCCTTTTTACGCACAGTCCCTTGTATGCAGAAAATGGCGGCGTAAAGCGAGAGTAAAAGATACTGGCAGATCTATTTACGAGGGTGGATTGATAAGTTTCCGGCCTGACCAAGAAAAACAATGTTTTTAAGAATTTTTTTTTTTATTTCTCAACATAATCTCCTCCAAGGCTGATATATTTCTCATAGCGGTGTTCTAGTCTAGTAATGCCATCTCTATAGAAT
>NC_046660.1:139799483-139808713 GCF_010883055.1 Belonocnema kinseyi
AAGCTATCTAAGGATGGTACTATAGAACGCCACCTCAAGGTAGGCCTAGTGGCGCCATCTCTTGGTCAGGCCGGAAACTTATCAATCCACCCTCGTATCTCTTTCACTCTCAGGATTACAAAAAATATAGATTCTCTATCTCTTTCACATCTATGATATTCTGCTTTGTGATTCTGTTGCGCTACAGCTACAGGACGGCACCCTTATTGAAAAGGCAATTTATAGCTTTTATAAGCATTAAATAATAAATTTGGTTAATTTATAAGTTAAACACAAATGTTAAACACAAACACTGGGTCCTCATAACATGCTCGCATTGTGCCACACCTTGTGTACGCACTTCAGTTACAATCACAAAATGTGGACGAACATGGTGAATTTTGGCATGCATGCCATGCGCGCATCGATGTGCGCTTAACATGCGCGCACGAATTGTTATCTGGATAGGTTTCCAATTTTTATACATAACCTGTGTGACGTCCAACTCGGATGTCGACAATTTATATTTTAATTTTGATAGTCGATAAGGAAGAATTTCATGTTATCTATGTCGCGGTAAATTTAAAATGTTGTTAATTCCTTTTTCGATATTGTTCACTATTCGAGTTCGTTGCTGTCGTAGAACGTGAGTTGTTCCCCTGGAAATAAATACAAAGAAAAAAGGGTTCACATAAATAAAACACTTGTTAATTTCACTTTTTGGAACACTGGTTGCATTTCGCTTGCAAAGTTTAGGTTGCAGTGAATTAATTTCGACGAGTCACAATTTCATATGTTATCCATATTTTGAGTCACACACTCACAATGTTTAAACGACGAACCGAAATTAGTTTTATTATTTAATATTGTTTTTTTATATTCACGATATTGAGATTTTTAAAGATCACAATAATAATGGTAGAAATAAGAATGCGAGTTAAACTCAAGATGGTTTTGCGGAGGTCAGAAATCGATTTTTTGTCCGAAAGAAAAATCTAGATCTGACGAAAAATGGCGCGGAGCTGGTTTTATATGGCTAGGCCACGCCTAGAAAAAATTAAGTTAGCCTATCATGGATTCTAAAATTGAATTTAGTACAGAACTAATCCAATCGCAATTTAGGAACGAATATTTGCCCACGCCCTTATTACACAAGAAAACTGGTTTTAAATGATTATGTATGGGAGAAGATAATAGTGCCGGAAAGGAGAGTTTCCAGGGAAAAACGATAAAAATCTTATTTGGACCACCCCTTGTCAAGTGAATTTTAAAGGTCAATTGGGTAGATCAATTTTTGCTTGACGTTTGGCTTTGAGATGTGGCTTAGTTGGGGCGTAAGTGGAGGTGTTACTTAAGTCATAAATATTGAAATATGAACTTATGTTCTATTTGTTTAATTTATTCATTGTTTTTTTACTTTACTATTTTCATACCGCTATTTTGTATTTTTAGGGTTTCGGGTTTCATTTCCAGTCCTACGCGATCGGCTTGATTTGAATACTCGGCTTTTATTTTCTTTTAGGTTCTGATTCTCAAGCTTTAATTTTAATTTAGCGCTTTTAGAATTTTTTTAAATATTACCGGTAACGTAAGTTCTTATTTGACTTGAGCATGCATGCTTAAAGCCGCTAGATGGTGCATGCATTCACTAAGTAGGCTTTAGCCCCATGTCACACCTGCAAATGATATTTATCAAGTCATTACATCTATTTTAATTGCATTAATATTTCGTACTTTAATTATCTTCATTAAGTTTGTCTATCAGAGTTCGATTACATGTGTGCTTTAAGATAAAAAATATATTATTAATTAAACAAAATGTCGAAGTGTGCAAAGCGACAAATAGGTTCTTTATAAATAAGCTCAATTACAATTGGCATCCTTTAGAACACCAACTGAGGTATCATTTAGAGTTTATTTATCGTATTGGGTTCCTTTTCAGTAAGTTAGGTTCATTTTTGTTTGCAGCTCCTTTGGAACCAAAAATGGATTCTGATGGAAACCCCAGTTTTCCTGTGATATATTTTGTTTAAAATTTTTATTTTGTGTAAAAATCGTTTAATTTTTGGTTGAAAATTAATTCTTTTAACTTAAATTTTGTTTGGTAGTACGTGGCTCTTCTTGGTTAAGAAATTATTTTTGGTTCAATATATTTATCTTTTTATTTTAAAATTCAACTATTTCTTTGAATGTTGAACTCTTGTTAAAATAATTTCGTTTTTGTGAAGATTTGGCTTTTTGGCTCGAAAATATATAAAATTGGTAGGAAATAAAAATATTTGATAGCAGATAATCTTTATTGTTAAAAATGCATACTTTTGGTTGATAATTTAACTATTTTGGTAGAGAATTCAACTATATTTAGTTAGAAGTAAAACTATTCATTGGAAAATGCAACTGCTTGGTACAAAATTAACTGATTTGTTAAAATTTTATATTTTCAGGTGGAAAATTCAACCGTTTCGAAGATTATTCAACTTTTTGGCTTCGAACTTTTAAAAATTTTGTTGAAAAAGAATATATTTTGTTGCACATTAATTTTTTTTTAAATGAAAATTAATCTTATTTACAACAAAATTAAGGTATTCCAGTTTTGGTTGAAAAATTATCTTTTTTTTGTGGTATAGAAACTTGCACTATTTATTTAAAAATGTTGTCTTTTTTTTGTCACAAATAAATCGTCTTGGTTAACATATCCTCTTTTTCGTTGAATATTTATCTATTTGGTTGAATTAGGGACTGTTTTGTTGAAAAATAATATTTTGAGCTTCATCTGTGTAGTTGATAATAATTAATCTCTTTGGTTAAAAATGTAACTATCTTGTTTGAAACAAAATAGTGCATTAATCCTGAGCAACAGCACATTAATTGTGAAGCAAGCGGTTTTATTTAAAACAAAGATTCAAGAAAAAAGAGAGAAAAATGACCAATGTCTATGATTGTAGAGTTTTTGAATTAAAGTTCTGGAAAATGAATAGCTGAAAAAAGGCTGTGAATTGCATAACCTTTCCTGGCGGACCGAAAGAACTGAAAGGATACGCTACAGCGTACCCTCATAGTATCCGCATAGTAGGGGAATGGTGTCAGGGTTTGGCCGTCGTCTAGGTTAACCCTTTGGAAGTTTTTATATAAGATCACTAATGACATCAACGTCCGAGCGTGATAAAACTACTTTTGCTAAAAGAAAGCTTTTCGAAGCATTGCTCATTTCGTCTCGTGTTCCCATCACAGAACTTGAAGAGAAATAATGGAATCGTCAAGGTAAGCATATACGTGCAATAAATGAACGACCGATCGGGGGAAATTTAATTTCGAAGATGTTGTTTGGGCCATAAAAACTATCTGATTGGATAAAAAAAATGCAAAACTGTAGGAAGGTCACACAACATGCCACGAAGTACATTGCGGCGATATTTGAATAAGGTCTCGACCAAGTGAGAAGATATTTCCACCGACTTAGATGAAGAACTGGAAGAAACCACCAAATAGCACGGTAATCACCCAAAAAGTGCAGGAAAAGCGCTCTTGGGATGAAGATATAGACTTCTGCATAATTCGTTTAAAAGCGAAGCTTCAGCAATTGAACCGAAACAACTCTATTGCATGCATTGAATGCAGGAGAGAAGTTCGTTTGAAATGCGCCAATCTTACCAGAAGCTACTTTACTTGTAAAAACTGCGAATATGAATAAAGTTTCGTGCGAAATTTTGCTTTAAAATTTTGTAAGATTTAAATAAGGACAGAAATTGGATCAATTTTTAGTCATTTGAAATCATTTTAGCGTATTTTTTGTCGATTCATTGTCCATAAATTTTATCCTTTTTGTAAAATCAATTTACTTTGCATTGGAGAAAGTTTTGTAATAATGAGAACTTTCTAACGATGTGCTATAATTGTCCAAACTCTTTCTTAAACGACATTTATAGGCAAAAGTAAAAAAGGGTCCAACCCTGACGACATTCCCCTATCCCTTTGTATCATGCAACAAAAACTAAAAAAAAAAACAGCCAGATAGGAATTTAACTTCTTGCAATTCGGATTCTACGTTCAACTTGACATTATAATATCACGGAGTAATTGCAATGTTTTTTTCACCGTTAAAAACTTTAAAAATTATAATACCCATCATTTACACGGGCAGTTTATTCATGTTAATAGCAGCTGATAGGCGTTATCCGTCGGTAACTAAGAATCTTGGCTGGGTGATAGCGCCATACAGTGGAAACTTGAGAAAAGAAGGTTGCGACGCAAGTGGTAACATACTGCTAAAGCGATGACACACGCACACAAGTTCGTCCCTATCTCCACCAGATCACAACGAACTTGAGGAAGCACCGCCATGGACCGCGATTGGTTGGCGATATGAGTTCGTATGCGGATGGCTCATCGGTGAACCATCTCTAGCTAAACTGCAACGTGTTTTCTTGTGCGAACACTTTTATAGTATCCTTTCTGTATCATGCAACAAAAACTGAACAAAAAAAACAGCGTGATGGGCATTTAACTAGTGGCAATAAGGATTCTACTTTAAATTTACCATTAAAATGTCACGGAGTAATTGCAATAGTTTTTTTGCAACTTTAAACATGTTAAAAACTGTGATAACACCTGCTGAAGGCGACTTCAAGCTCATCCATAGTCGCTTAAGAATACTAATACTTACATAGTCGCTACTAAAAGAAAATGCGCTTAAATTCGCCTTCAGCTTATGTCAAGGGTGTATGCCTATATAGATTGATGAATAAATCGATTTTTTTTATTGTACAAATCGAAAGAATAACATTTCAAGAGTACTCTGTTAAAATTTTAGACCGAAATTCGGAGCGGTTTGGTTGCTATTAATTTTCGCTAATGTCCTTCAGCGCGCGGAGCAGGTAGGCAGGTGCGCGCTCGGACTTTATACGCGTTTATCTTGAAATCAGATTTTTCCGATTTTCCGAGTTTATAGGCACGAGAACTCAGGTAATTTTCAACTTATCGAGAAAAAACGCCATTTAAAAGCTAATTTAACAAAACAAAAAAAAAATAAAAATTTCGAGAAAAAAAATGTTTTTTGTCATTTTGTCAAATCCTTTTTCCATAATTTTTCGCGATCTATATAGGGATACCTCCTCAATGACAGGCATTGTATTTTTTTAACGCTGAAAAAAAGTATTAAAATTATTCCGTGACCTCCCCAAGAAAAGTTTAACGTAGATTAAGAATGGAAATAAATTAAAGGGTACGCTGAGGCGTATCCTTTCCGTTATTTCGGTCCGCTAGGGTTTAAGTGTAATCTTGAAAATGAAAAAATAACTTGCAATTCCACTCTCTTCTGATTCAAGAATTTCCAATATTCTTGAAGTCACTTCTTTCTTCAGTATTTGTTGTAGAATCTGAGAAGAGAGGAGAAATTACGAAAACTCTCAACAGAAATTGAACGGATTATCCGATTTTCTTCTAACTTTTTTTAATCGTCTCGTCGGTATGTAATGCACCTAATGCGGAATATTGAAATTAAATTCCTTAATATTTTAGTAATTTTTAATTTCTCTCAGCCACCTGTAATCTCTAACAATAGGAAGGGTGAGAGACATGACAGGCATTCAATCTAAATCCTGGGCTTGATCCTGGGTTTACGATGTATACAGTATCGTCGAAAAAATAACACTCTAGACCTCTGCTGTTTCATTCAGAAACTAGCCGCCCCGGTATTCCGTTCACCATCGGTACACGGATTGTGGCGGTTTGCTTCTTCCTAGGCGCAGAAAATGAGTCATATTTTCAATTAATTAAAATAAAACAAGAACCAGACCATTTTTCGAAAAACCTTTCTATGAGGGATTGTATTTACCCATTTAGATTATTATGCCTGAGAAAGCACTTTAATAAAGAACAATTAATTTTTATTTTGATGACTTTTTAAAGACTGACCTTTTAAAGCCGGCTTTCATTACAAAATGAATCTAATTTTTCTGATTGGCCAAGTTTGTTTGGTTTTTATTCTTCTTCTTTATCCATAATCTGTCCCCTAAGGGTTTACAAGGCTTCCATTCCTTATAACCGCTTACAAATTTTCTTTAAAAATCTTATCCTTATTATATACAATTATTTTAATAAATGTATATAAAATCTTATATTTAGTTCCTTATCTCTATTTTCTGTATGGCGCAATTTAGGTCTTATTAGCAAACAAGTGAGCGAGCGAACGAAAGCCTGAGTGCAAGCAAGAGAAAGAGAATGAGAACGCAAACGCATCTTATTCTACTTATACTATTACATGAACGTTACTTGCAATCTTTACGCTTCTAATCTAAGCGACTTCCGTTTCCTTTTTTTCCACTTTTTTATACCTCCATTTTGCTATTTTTTCACATGCATTCTTTCATTCTCTCTCATTCGCTCCTCTAGCACTCTCCAACTTTTTTAACCATTCTTCTCCTTATCCATCCTCTCCTAGAATCTTCACCACATTATTTTGCCAGCTTCCATTATCTTCCATTGCTATCCTATATACTTCCCATACATGCTCCATGTTTCCTCCTCCCATTCACATATTCTACCTTATCTGTTCTCCTCTTTTTTATTATACATGCCCTCTCTTACCTCGTTTCCCAATCTAAATCTTTCTATTCAGGTCCACCTTCTCCCTCCCCATCCCTTTTTAAAATACTTTAGTACTCCTTTCTTTTTTATCATCTTATACCATTTATTGTATTTTGATTGTTTAGTTATCCCCCATCTTTCTATTAATTGCCTTTTCCTCTCATTTTATTCCAATTCTGCGTAGTTTACTCCAGTCCCGTCTTCTATATTTCTGGCATTAAAAAACTCCCACATTTCTTCTTCCCATCTCGTTAATTCTATCGTCCTTCCTCTCCTCTCTTCTACCTCCTGCAAACACTTTCTCGCCAACTTCCCTCTCTTTCCCTCCCTCAGCTTCGTCTCAAATTTCCATTCTCTCTTTCCCGCTCTAATACTTAACTTATCCCTTTGTGCTTCTTCTTTCACCATATATCCTGGCTTCCTTCAATTTCCCCTTAGTGTCCACCTTATATACCTTTCTTGTAAACTCTCAATATCTTTTCTTTCTTTCCATCCCCATATCTCTGCTTTATAACCAAATACCGGCCATACCAGCGTATCAAATAACCAGATTCTCCTTCTCCAATTTTTTAAAACTTCTCTTTCCTATTCCCCATATCTGTTTCATTACCCCTGCTGCTTTTTTTATCCTTTCTCTTATATGAGCTCTATGATCTTCATTCGTTTGCAAGATATATCCCAAATATTTAAACTCTTTAACTTCTTCTAACTGTATTCCCTCCCATCTCCCCGTCCATTTTTTTTCTTCCCTTCCTTTTCGAAACCTCATTATCTTTGTCTTTTCTACATTTAAATTCAGCTTTTTCCAATCTAAGTATTTCTCTAATCCTGTAATTAAGCCCGCCATCCCTTCTTCATCCTCTGCCGTCAACACTATGTCGTCTGCGTATGCCAGCGTAAATATCTTTTTTATTTCCTATCCTAATTCCTCCCCAACCCTTTCTCCTCATGTCTTCTTCCTGCTTTTTGTCGGTCTAAAAATTTCCGATACTTTCTTTATTAATCCCTCTTTTATCCCCTTTTCACCAAAACTTTTTCTATTTCTCCTCGGTCTAATGAGTCAAACGCCTTTGCTTAACTTTATTTACCTTTATTTACTAGATAGTTCAGAACATATATATTGTCCATCAACCCCATTCCTTTTCTAAACCCTGCCTGATTCCGTGGCTCTATCTTTTTTCCTCAACTCCTTTCTTCAATCTTTCCGACAAAACCGTTACATATGCTTTATACAGTGTTTGCATCAGCGTCACCCCCTTATAATCTTTAACCTCATCTCCTTTGTCTTTCTTCACTTTTGTATCACTACTTCTTCCTTCCAAAATTCTGGTCACCCTTCTCCTCTCCATACTCGATTTCACATTACCAATGCCCATTCCTCTAGTTCCGTCCCTCCATATTTCCATACCTCATTTGGAATTTCATCTATACCAGGTGCCCTACCATCCTTCATTATTCCTAACACCTTGACTATTTCTTCCCTTGTTATGTCTTCTTCCTCATCTCTTTCTCTACCATATTTTCCTCCCTTCCTAACTTTTCTCTCTACTCCTCCTAGCAAATCCGAAAAATAGTTTTTCCATTCTACCATTTCAATCTCTTGATTAATTTTTTTTCTTCCGCTATTTATTATTTTCCATACCTCTTTTTCCAGCATAGCCTTCTTCATCTATCTGTATTCTTCCATACTTAACCGCTTTGTTGGCAGAGAGAATTCGACAAAAGTGCCCAAAATGGCAGGAAAATTTCTAATCCCAAAAATTTGTATCCTCGGGTTTTTGGGGTCGCTGAATCCCAATATGACGTCAAAATTCATAAATCCAAAATGGCGGATCCAAAAAGGCGGTCGAAAATACAAAAAACGGCTCGATTTGGACAAATCTTGGTACTTACGTGTTTTTGGGGTGGCTAAACCCGACAGTGAAGTAAAAATTTAAAATGACGGTCGAAAATATCCGCCATTTAAAATTTTCGAATTTTGACTTCAAATTCTGATTCAGCGATCCCAAAAACCCGTAAGTACCGAGATTCATCCAAATCGAGCCTTTTTTTTTGTATTTTCGTCCACCATATTGGATTTTCCATTTTGAATTTTCGAATTTTTACTTCAGATTCGGCTTCAGCATCCCCAAAAACCTCCCTTCTCTTGTGTTCCTAGTTCTTTAGCTTCACCAGTGCCAATCTCTCCCCTCTTCGCTCTTCTCTTTCCTCCCTACACTTCGCACTTCCTCTATCTCCACCTTAGCATCAATTCTTTTTAGTACTTCTTCCTTCAACTCCTTTCCTTCTAATTTTATACTCTTCATCACTATGTTTCTGTTTCTTCTTCCCTTTCTTTCTTTTCTATTCTTTATTCTATTTTTCTCAGCCTTTCATTCTCCTTATTTCCACTCACCCTACCTCCATAAGTCCGGTTCGAGCTTTCTATTTTTTAAATTCTAACTTCCAATTCCTCTACCTTTTTATTAGGCTGTTCCTGCTTTTCTAATCTTTGCTCGAGCGTCTGCATCCTTTTCTCTAGTTTTTCCCTGACTTCTTCTCATTTCCTAATTACTCTCTTAAGCTCGGCAATTTCCCGCCTAATTTCTTTCTTTATTTCTACTCCCCGTTTCTTCTGCTTTTCTTTATAGATCAAAAAAGCCTTTTTAAGTTATAACTGTCTGTTT
>NC_046660.1:139808813-139810496 GCF_010883055.1 Belonocnema kinseyi
TACTGCACCATATCAGTTGTGTAAATCAAAGTTTCTAAATAAAGGAGAACATTTTTATATAATGCTGTTATTAACAGTTTGCTACCGCAGCAGGCAATTTGTCAATTTTTCACACTTTTAAAGTGATTTAAAAAATTTTGAAATTGACCAAAACTTGCAATATCTTATTTTACAACATGCGCAAACTGTTGGTACTGGTAAAAAAAATAGTAACCAGTACCGTTAACAAGATTTTTAAGAAAGTTTTAAATGATTTAGATTTTAGAATTATTTATTTAGAACGGAATATAAAAGATTTTAGGATGATTAAAAATGTTTGAAGAAAAACTAAATTATTTCAAAATATTTTTCAAAGGTCTTTAAGATGATGTTAAATAATAAAAATTTCAAACATTTTTAAACAAACGTACCATTTTCAGTGTTTTCAAAAAAATGTAGAACCTTCTTAAGAATTTTGTAAGGATACGAAAATTTTCTTGAAATTTCTCTGAAAATTTCTAAAAATGTAAAAAAAGATATCGAAGGCATTCGAATCAGTTCAAAAATTATGTATGAATTTTACAAGTTTTAAAGAGATTAAAAATATTCTAAAACTTGCATAGTTTTCCAAAAATGTATCAAATATTTTAAAATTTCTTATGCACATCTTTAAGTCTTACATATCTTTTTTACTCAGTCTAATTTTTCCTAATATTTTGTAATTCCTTAAAAAAACGTACTTCAAAATTTTCTAGATTCGGTTTCCAGGTATGTGAAAGATTCTAAAATCTTTTTGAATTTTCTCCAGAATCTTGGAAAAATTGTGCTTAAATAACTTTAAAAAAAACTGTTAAAAAAACTTGTCAACAAATCTCAAAATATACTTTCAGCTCGAATTTAAGTGTTCAAAGACTTTAACAAATAAATAGTTATTCGAATTTTTCATTTTTTATTGAAAATGATACTAATTGGAAAAAAGATAATAAGCTTTCAAGAAAGCCTTTTTTTAACGAGTTGCCATTTGATTTTTATTCCCTTTCTCGGGGAATTACATTTCTCGGATTATCTTCACCGGTTTTGTGAAGTATAGGTGACAAGCAGGGCCCCCAAGCTGGTGTGTCTTTCACCGCGACAAAATTTCAGGTAAATAGTTCAAAGCCCTGTCTCAGAGCCGCTACATTCGCCATACATACAAATTTGTCACATAGGTTATAAATCACTCAAAATAATTATTAAATATATTTTTAATTGTGTGGAACCAGTAAAAGCATTTTTTAAAACACATAACATCAATTTTGTAGAAACTTAATGTTCAATTTAACCAAATATTCCCGATTAATTGAGAAATTTTTTTTGTTTAAAATAGCACTGACGTTATCATAACACTTCATCCCTCGAATATCTTTAAAAAAGGGCTGCTGATCTCTCCTGTAAATCCATTAATTTTAATTTCATCACTATTATGAATAAAGGAGTTAATAAAAACATATTTAATAAATATATTTGATAACGGTGTGGACATAACAAGTAAGGATGTACATTTGATAAAATACGCAATATCAGTTATCTAAAAACTAAACACAACATTTTAAGGAAATTTTAATGGATATTAAGAAAGTTTAAAATAATGTTCTTTTATTTATTGTTAACAAGTAACATTAATGAATTTCGTGGAGAAATCGGCAGCCTTGCTGTAAACCGTAT
>NC_046660.1:139810596-139827442 GCF_010883055.1 Belonocnema kinseyi
AATAATTTGTCATAAGCACAACCGCAGGATTTCGCCGAGAGCGGGTGCTAAACTGAAAAATTGCACCCGCTCTCAGCGAAATCGCGGTAAAATTTCAGCCACAACCACGTCTCACGACCGTAAGATAGGTGGTTACAGTCGGTAACGGAATCAATACGACGATCCGGCAGAAGTTTCGTGCACCCTGCGAACACGGAGTGATACAAGGACTACCGCCTCCCGCATTTTATCCGCAAGTGTTTTAGCATATTGTTGTCATGCAGGGATGCGTTTTAGGCTATTAACGAGTGAAAGCTTGGCATCTCCAAGAGCGCCGATGATAAGGGCGATTAGTTTAACAGAATATTCCGGGTAAAATCTTTGCAACTCCCTTATAAGGTCTCTATACCTCTCTTTGTTTTCATTCTCCTTGGCTATGATGTTTTTTTCAGCTGGTGGCTCGATTTCCCTAGAAGCATTTAAAGGAGCGATTTTAAGGTTAATGCCGTAAGAGTGACAGAGATGGTAATAAAGCACTCTTAGTGCCGTATTGTGCCTTTGAATTTAGGTCGTTCCCGCGTGAGTTGGACAACTAGATAATATGTGAGCTAAATGTTCGGGGTGTGCATGGCACGCCCTGCAGCTATCATCAGGAATGTCTTGGCTCAAAATGTGGTGATGGTATGTTAGGGTGCAAACGACACAGTCTTGGCATGCCAAAATGAAACCCTCCGTACCAGACTTTAATCCGCGCGATTTAAGGAAACAAAACGTTAGCTCACAAGACATTGACTGATTCTTCACACTCCTGTGGAAGATACCGTGCATCCTCTTTTCGTGGAGCTATTCACGGAAGTTTTTCTCTTGTACTTTCCTAATCCGGGCTGTCAGGAGTGAGTACTCGAGATAGATAACATAAGATTTAAATTGTATAGTCCTATACAATGGTCTGTACAGTCGGGTGTAATAATATTTAGAGATTTTTCGTTTTTAAGATAAATTTCTTTCACTATTTTGCGTTCGTCTTTGCTTGAGTTATATTGGTTTTCTTTAAATAATAATTATTTTCAATAAGCAAAAAAAACAATAGAAAAAATAGGTTTTATTGCTCCATTCGTTGACCATGGTCAAAGAATGGAGCAATAAAATCTTTAATGGCTATTAAAGCTATTTCATCATTTACAATTTTAGTTTAATTTACGAAAATTTGCTATGATACTTAACAGATTTTTCAAAACCTGTGCGAAAAATGGTTTTTTATTATTGTGTCGTCGTAGGTACTCAGACAATCATTTGAGATTTCTCTCAAATATTGATTTTACTTTTATGTGGAATTTCTTTGTGACCTCTGCTTCCCCGGGAAGTACTTTTATTATCGCCTTAAATTTCTGATGGGTATAAGGGTCGATAAATAAATGGTTAAACTCGAATTTATTTAGTTCAAAGAATTAACGCAAGTTTATTCATTTTAAAAGAGTGATTGGTGAAATTAAATTAAATGACCCTAAAGCTACCGCCGGATCTTCGAGCGTGAAGTGTCGACGGACTTAACTTCAGTAATTTCGTTATTTAGACATTTATAATTTTGAACTCAATTCGCAACAAATTTTGAGGTGAAGGAAAGAGGGAGAGAGAGAGAGAGCGGAAGAGAATAATCGAAATGTATCGTTTCATAAAATTTTACACTTCTGACCTTTTGTTGTTTGGATGCAGTCTTCTCTGATTTGGCTATTATTTCTAATGTATCCTCAGAAATAATATTCAATACCGTCTTAACCTACGCTCTCACTCGACACGTCGCGACCGCTGCGCCGCGGATTTTCACGAATTTTACACAATTTTTCACATCCCTAATACGTCGCATCATTTCGGCTATACCGATGTGAACTGGACTGGGTGCACTAAGGTGGTTTACGCAAATTTTACGTTTATCCAGTTAACGTCCCAAAACCCTCTTATTGTACCTGTTCTCGGCCCGGAACCTTCGGGGCAACTATCGCGACGCGCGCGTGCGTGGAACAGCGGACACCTGCACTAATGTCAACTTGAGGTTATACTTTTAATTTAGTTTATTAAAATTATTATTCCCATGATCGACAGGAACAGTCAAACCCTTCCGCCAAATGTTATGCTTTATTTCAGAATTTAATTTTAAAGAGAGTATAAGTTTATAGAATTTATAAAATCATTTATTGATTCATGGAGCATCAGAACAGTGGAAGTAGAAGACAGATTGCAGGCCGGCTCTAATATTCATTTTGGCATGATGATCCTTGGTGACGGGGTAACTTCCTTTTTGGCTGAAACCTCAATGGTATCAGTGGAGATGCAATGTGGTTGATACTTAAATGTTCCTTTAGGTTAAAGAACTGGTTTCCTCTCATCACGGCTGTTGAATTCTTCCAGATTTAAAGAAAGCTCTGAACAGTTTATTTTCTCTTGGGTTGCACTACCCCTCGATGTCACTTGTAACTGTTCCTTATCGACTCCCTGGTTCTTTGCCTTGAGATTGAAGTAGGTCCAACAACTAAACAGGAGCAATAGCAATTTAGTTCGGCCAAAGTAGCCCTATATTAACATTGCTAGTAAGCCTAATCCTGCATAAGATCCCTGTATTAGTCGATGCTGCACTGTCTTATTCTGTCTTTTCAATCTGAGCTCATACAATTGTTGCTCTACTTGTTCTAGCGCCTTTTTTCCTTCCTTGTATAGTTGTTCATTATGGCGTGTCTTCTCAGGTTCCTTAGACATCTTCATTGCCAATTTAAGTTGCTGAGCTTCTTGTAATTTGTAGATAGTTGAGATAGATTTAAGTGAATGTGAGGTTCATAAATTGCTATTACCGACTCCTTCATAGGTTATAAGCCTGGTAGAGTTACTTGTGTTGTTTTTAAGTGACAGCCAGGTGCAATTTGAATTAGACCCAGTCCATGAAGTCGAAGATGATGAACGGACTGATCGACACAACTTAAATATGCTGCTAACTCCTTTGATAAGGAGTAGATCGAGTCACTTAATGATGGTGAGGCTTGCCAATAGGGTCGGCTTTCGTAATAGATTTTAATGTCGCATCACTTGAATGATGCCATTGTTGGCTCCAGTAGAAGTTGTGATTCACAAGTTATATAGTGCGAAGCCTCGTAAATAGAAAATACGCCTGGACAAAGGATGTAGTTTTTCAGTTGTTTACATTGGACGTATTCGATACGGGTCATTAACATATAGGTTCGCTGCGAGTCTTCTACTGCGACGTATGAAAATTCTGATTTTATATATGCTCGTCCAGAACAGTTTCCCAGAATAGATTGTTGTACAGGCAGTGGGTATATCTCGTACATACGAGGTGTGTTCAAAAAGTCAGGTGGCTTTTCAATTTTCACGGGCTACGTACATTCAAGTTTTAAATTTTTTGTTTTGTTGTGTTGGTACACTCGTCACGATCATACGTTCACAGTTTTGACTATATAGCTCGTGTTGTTTTTCTAGTAGATACGTAAAAGGTTAGAAGGGTTTGGTGTGCTCGCCAATTTTCTTCTTTCGAAAAAAATAGAGCAAAGGGTTTGCATTAAATTTTTTGTGAAAAATGGAATCCAGTGCTCTAAAACTATTGAAATGTTGACAGTTGCATACGGTGAGTCTACTCTGAGTAAGAAAAATATGTATAAGTGGTACAAGTTGTTCCAAGAAGGCCGAGAGGATGTCGAAGACGAACCTCGTCCTGGACGTCCCAGCACGTCAGCAACAGATGAAAACGTTCAAGCAGTGGAAGAAATGGTGTTGAAAAATCGCCGAATTACCATCAGAGAAGTTGCTGAAGATGTTGGCATATCGGTTGGCTCATGCCATGCCGTTTGCGAGAGGCGATACGCAAAAAACGTCCGGAACTTTGGAAAAACAATTCGTGGCATTTGCATCACGATAATGCACCTGCTCATTCATCGTTGCTTGTGAAAGATTTACTAACTAAAAAGAACACCACAGTTATGCCTCAGCCTCCATATTCATCGGATTTGGCCCCCAGTGACTTTTTTCTTTTCCCAAAACTGAAGAGACCCATGAAAGCACATCGATTTTCAACGATTGAGGAGATAAAAACTGCATCGCTGAAAGAACTCAATGCTATACCACAAAATGATTATCAGAAGTGCTTCGAAGATTGGAAAAAGCGTTGGCACAAGTGTATTATTTCTGATAGTGGAATATCTAGTAGAACTTGTAATATTACGTTTATATTCCGTTACCGTAGCAGTGTGGGCTAATTTTTCTATATTTACCCTTGGTCCAAGAACTAGAAAAGTTACCTTAGGTACGTGATTCTGAATGTCTCAAAATATGGGTTGAATTTTTTCCGCCGTCATGTGTGAAGGATGAAGTTCTCCACTCCTTGCAGCGTGGATGACATTCAAAATTCGATTTGCAGAATGAATATACTCATCTATCTCAGCTTCCGAGGCATGCAATACTCTGGTTAATGCAGATGTGAAACTGATATCGTGGATCTCTTGTCAGTCTTCATTGACCTTTTGAATGATTCGAAATAATTCGTTACGAAACTGTTCCTGTTGTTTCTCGTGTTCTTTTGCAACCTCGTGTATATTTTCTAGTTGGAATCGGATGATGTGTATTTGCTTACTTATTACATGGAATAGGTTAGCTTGCGGATGATCAAGCTCATTGATTTTTAAATGCATTTCTTGTCCATCATTGTACATTAACAATCCCGCTACGGGTCCAATGATTCCACATAAGAATCCGAGCATGGGGATCGTCCTTCGTTTTCTCATGCCGGATGGTAATTGCTCCGGTAGGTTTTTAATGGTGTGTTGCGACAGTTAGCTAAATTCTTGATCGATGTCTCTTCGAAGTCCTTTTGCAACGTCCAATTTGGGTTTTATGTTGTAGTCCGCGATGATATTGCTGCAGTTAATTTCATGCGTCGGTCTGCAGTATTCTTCCAAGTTACGTAGCTTTATTTGCCATTCTGTGAGCGACTTATGAAGTTTATATGTATTCAGAAAGGTATTGATCCTGCAATGACTGACTACCCGGCGCACTGGTCCTGAATGCTGGTAGAATATTCCAGTGCTTGTCTGGAACTAAAGATTCTAGTAGAAATCCTCTGTAGTGGCGTGGACGCAGAAGAAAGACAACAGAGTCAGAAGATGAGGTAGAAAATACTGTTGTATCTTTAATTTCGTGAAATTGTCGAAGGCAGTGAACGGATCTGAACAATGAGCGATTCATTCATTAATCACGGTGCCAAATGCGCAACCGGTAGATAATTATGATGTTTCTTTTTGTAATTGACCAAAGGCTTGTCGACTCGTCCGACGAAGCTCACGCAGATACATGAAAGGAGTCAAATTCTATCTAATAATGGCTAGGGGTAATGAATTAGAAATATCTTTAAGGAATTTATTTCTGATGAGTATTGTGAATGATTTAATGTATGGTAATATTGCTTAGTGCTAATTATCAATCATAATACAGTCACAATAGACAATAATTCAATCAGCAGCTTGTGACTAAAAGCTTATCGGCATGTTTCGTGAATCTCATACCATCTTTGGCCTTAAGGATCACATTATGATTTTTCGTGAAGCCCACTATGGTGTAAGTCCCAACAGCCCATTTATCAAATTTATTTTTGCGGACATGTTTGAAAACAATTATTCTGTCACCAATAGCGGCATTTAAAGGCCTTGCTGTTTTATCATAAATCAATTTTGAACGTTCTATAGCCTGAATCACACTCCTAGAGGCAATCCTTTGCATTTCATTTAGTCGAATGATCAAATCCTGAAAATAAGAACCGTATGTTTCTAATTTATGCAGAGTGGGGATTGAAGTAGGTATTCGTGCTATTCGTCCGTAAACTAATTCGAGCGGTGTAAAATTAGTAGATTCATAAACGGACGTGTTATATGCAAACATCGCAAAAGGCAACAATCGATCCCAATCATCAAATCCCTCTAAGTAGTGTTTTGTGTAATCGGTAAGTACAATGTGACTACGCTCAAGGGACCCGTTTGTCTGGGACCGATATCCCGAGGTGGTTAATTGCTTAACCCCGAATATTTTTTCCAGTTTCCGCATAAGTTTGCTTATGAAGCTTCCTCTTCGATCCGTAAGGATACAACGAGGAGCCCTGTACTGGGCAAATGGGGGTATCGAAAACTTGCCCACCGTGTCTAGGGAAACCTTATCGAACACTCCCAATGGAGTGTCGGTTATCACCATAGGTTCGCGAGTGCGCGCTAGTATCAGTTTATTCTCTAGGCAGCGTTTACAGTTTCTGATATAATCGTGTACGTCATTTTGTAAATTTGTCCAGGAGTATCTTTCGCGTATCCGTCGCTATGTTTTGGTTACACCTTCATGTCCCCCAAGTATATTATCGTGATTTTCAGATATAATTTGAAGACGACTCTCCGCTGGAGGAACCTGTAATTTCCCATGACATATTGTTATGACAGTTGGGGTACAGCGTAATATGCCCAATAACAACTCCGCCATCCTATTCTGTGGCAATGCACCCAACAGGTCACCCGAGTTAGCAATCGGACACGTTCCGCGCTGGTCGCGTTGTAGTGTTTTTTTAATTCAATAATACTGGATGGACTTCTTCCTAGTCAGTATCATTGAAATAATTCTGTTCGACACCTATTGAATATACAGTGTATTTCCCTGAAGAGGTGACTAAAATTTGGCCCTTTTTTGGGCGCTTTCTCCATAAGAATGAGCCGAATGAGCATTTTCATAAATGCGAAAACTTAGACGTGTTTTTCTCGAAACAACGTTTTTCGAATTTTAGAAAAAAATTTATTTCAGATGACTACATCTTTATAAATCATGTCGACCAGTTTCAAGCAGGGCTAACTTTGGGCAGCCGTATCAGCCAGATTTGCCATAATAGAAATAAAAAAAAATGTTTTCTGTTACTTTAAAATCTCAACTTTTATGTACAAAAGATTTGAATGAATAAAATATTTTTTTCTAGAAAAAAAATATTGAACAAAACCTTAAAGTTTTTTGACTGCCCCCTTAAGGGTTATTGTTTTGTAATACTTTATTTACTTCTTCTTCTGAAGTACGGGAGACGGGATCGAGATATGGCATCTCCAAATTAATAAGTGATCGGTCCAGTAATATTTCCTGCCTTTTCGGATCCTCGCGGGGCACAGATGATGACAGAGAAGACTCCTGCGTCAACCGAAGGGGAATTGGATTCTTTGTAGAATCATTATCCCTGTCGACTGACAAGGTCACTTTTTGAGTTTTGAATGGAGCTGCGGTCGATCGTGCGGAAGGTATAGGTACTATTGTTGGTGTTTGAAACAAGGAGCGTCGCGAGGGCTGCTGACCGAATATGGGCGAATCCATGACTTCTGGAGTTTCTTTGAAGCGTACAGTATTCGTTTGACGTCCTCCTTCTATCGGTAGATGTTCGGATTGTCGTTCGGCTTCTAAAACTGACTCCTTGTTATTTCTTTCCTTGAAATATTGTTGGAATGACTATAAACATTCAGTTACTCGATTCGGCAAGGGGTCATCCGTTCCTACACAAGGATCCATATTCTTTAGATAAAGTAGCAAATCCTGGCCTTCTTCTCCCTTAGAAACCACAGTAATATTTATTTGGACAAGTTCATCGGGATTTTATTGATTTAAACCTTCATGATCCCAAAAATGGGATTGGTGTTTTGTGATTGATTTATCAAATTCGGCTACAGATTCTTGGATTGCCTTTTTCACACTATGTGCGTCTATCCTCTCTGCTGAGTGACCGGAAACGATCGACACATTGTTTTCTTCATCAGGGCTATCACTGTCCTCGCTACTGGCGCAGTTCAGACTGAAATCCACTACGACTTCAGGATGTATTTCAGTTTCCTGAGAGGGATCCTTGTGAAAAGTACTGTCCTCTGGGCAAGCCGAAACAGTTGGTTTACCTTTCGCGATCACAGCTCTAGCGAGTTAGTCTAGAGCATCGTTTCCTTTAATTCCCTGATGTCCAGAAATATGATTCCATGTTATTTCCATGGGACTTTAAGCTTTTCGTAGTTCTTAAAATTCTGTTTTATTGACTACTGGCTTCCCATCGGAGGTCTTCCAGCCATTAATCTCCCAGGTCGATATCCATTTAGTATAACTATCAATGAGGAACTTGGAATCTGTAAATATCGTCAATTTAGTTATGCCATTTTCATCAGCTTTCTTAGCTGCAGCTGTCTCAGCCTGTACTTCGGCAGGGTTATTAGTTTGCCTCCCTTGAGCAGGTTTCGAGATATTCCAGGGATGATCAGGTATAAACCGTACCCCTATACCTCCTCCTGGTTCTCCTTTATGATTGTAAGTACAGGCTCCATCTATATAAACGTCGATTGTCTGGCTGCGTTGAGCCGGGAACCAATGATTTGGTAAATATGGTGGCGCAGTTTTAGCAGTAATTTCTTTTGAAGGAGTTACAAGAGTAGGTTTCAAACTGGGGAATACACTATAGTCCTTTCTATAAACGGGTGCACCGAAGTCCTCGCTATCCTCGGATGAAGCATCCTCGGATGACGAATTTTCTTGAGTGTAAGTGGATATTTTGAGCCCGACCCTTTGACGTGACCGTTGTTTTAGTCTAGTTGCTATAGAGCTTTGATCAAAAACAGGCTTCTTGTAATACGCAGGAGGTCGGTATTGTTCGTTCAAATCATCAGTGGTGGACATTCCAAGTAATCTCTTCCTTTGACCCCTAACCCTTGCGGCTAGAGTCACAGGTTGTTCTTATGGAGCTAGCGCGGTTGTCAATAGTTTAGGGGTAGCCTTTCCTACAGAAAGTTTTTCTTTTGTTTTATTTGAGGTGGTTCCTTCCGCAGAAAGATTTTGCTTTTGACTTATGGACTCTGTTCTTGAACTAGTTGACGGCTGTAATAATTGTGAGGCTTGAGATCGAGTTAACGCCCTACCACTTTTTGGATCGCTCGACTCAGTTTGTTTCAAATGAAGTAGCAGCGCTCGATGTATACTTAAAACAGAATGTGATTCTTGGGTCAGCTTGTTTTCTTCGTTGTTTTTAGTGGATGAAGTAGCGGGTTGTTCAGAAGCATTGGTGTATGGATGTTCATTCTCATTTTGAATCTCGTGAGGGTTATGTTTTGTTAATCCTACGGGATTTCCGGACAGGGCTTCTACTCCACGATTCAATTTTCCCTTTTTATATTCGAATATAAGTTGATAATCTTTAAGTCTATATCTCCAGCGAATGAGTCGCGGTCCAGGGTTATCTGCGTAGGTAATCCAGTGTACCGGCTCGTTATCGCAGGCCAGAATGAATTTTCTGCCATACAGATAAGTCGGAAGTTATTAACTGCATATTGTACGGCAAGACATTCTTTTTTTTGTTGTGTCATAACGCTGTTCTATATTTGTCATTATTTTGTAATAGTAGGCAATGGGCATATCCATATTGTCCGTTTCCTGTGTGAGCACAGCTCCTACTGCATACTCAGATGCATCCGTAGTTAGTTTAAAAGTTTTGGAAGAATCCAGATATTTCAAAATAGGTTCGTGACATAAGGCATTGCGTAATTTAAAAAAACTTTCTTCCTGTTCTGGTTCCCAAACGAATTTTGTCTCTTTTTTTTACAAATCAGCCAACGGTTTGGCTAGTTTTACGTAATTTTCTATAAATCGTCGGTAGTATCCGTACAATCCCAAGAACTGACGAACATTGTGTATAGTTTTAGGCCGCGGAAACTCCTTAATTGCTAAGATTTTAGCCGGATTTGGTTTCACCCCATCGCGTCCAATGTTGTGTCTCAAATGGGCTACGTTAGGATACAGAAAATCACAATTCTCCGGTTTTAGCTTTAAATTAGCTTCTCTTAATCTCTTGAAGAGTCTTTTAGCTTTTTTATCATGCTCTTCCAGGGTTTCGGAGTATATAACGATGTCGTCTAAGTAAACAAATGCCTCCGTTCCTACCATTTCTTTGAAGACCGTGTCCATTAATCGCTGGTAGTGGGGACGTTCTTTATGCCCATAGGCATCCGCTTATACTCAAAATGACCCCTTGGAGTTGAAAACGCTTTTTTGGCTCTATCATCAGGATGAGTTTCAACCTGATGATAAGCAGTTGCAAGGTCGAATACAGAGAGTTGTTGGGATTTGCCCAGGCTGCCTAATATATCACTAATGTTGGGTAATGGATATGCATCGCCTACCACTTTCTCATTTAAAGCCCTATAGTCGATTACCACCCGATACTTTCGTTCTCCTGAAGAGTCAAGCTTTTTCGGAATAATCATCACGGGTGAACTGTATGGTGATTTTGACGGGACAACTATTCCACTGTTAAGTTCTTTATTAATCTGTATAGCCATTTGTTCTTGTGCTTCCGACAACTGACGATACTGCTTCTTCAAATGGCAATATCATCAATCGTCGGAATTCTATGCTGAACCTTATGAGTTACGCTGAGAATTCCCCCATTAAGATGGAATATGTCCGGGAAATCCCTAGCTCAAGAAAAAACTAAGTTTTTTCAAGTTCATTTAAATGAGCTAGAACCTGCTCCTGGGAATTCGCAGTATTCGAAGGGGATGATCTCCAGTGGTTGAATATCGAAGCTCGTACCGTTTTCGGTAGTGTTGTAGGCGTATGAGTAACATATGCCGTCGTTGTTTTTCACTATTACTTCCCCTGTGAAAATCCCTTACGGCGCTTTTACGCGGGCGAGATATCCCTCTGATAAGCCCTGTTTCGCCACGTCGATAGGTACTAGTTGTTTTACAAGTGGTTTTAGTTTCAAAACCCGAGAAAAGGGCTTAATTTCCTTTCGTAATTTCTTTCGGGCTAATTGTGATTCCTTGTCAACAAAAGGGATCGGGGTACTGGCCTTGCTATAATTACTAGAGTGTTGTGTCGTTGGGCACAACATGAAATTCCACGGAGTCGTCCAGTAGTTTAATTAATATTGTTCCATGAGTACTGACTAATTCTTCAGTTATACTTGAGATCTGAAACAATTCGTCACTCACTGTTAGATGAACCTGCAATGCTTGGAGTTTAATCAAATTTACGTCTGACCCCGGATCTACTAACAATAAAGTCGTTTATTTACGAAACTCACACGCGGTTAGTTGGATGACGGGAGAGTCTTCCTTTTGTTACCCTGTTCTGTAAATTCGTTTTGGTTCTCCAAACATGTTACGGTTTTGGGACGCTCTTTCAATATTGGGCTCGTTGAGGCGTCCTGAGAACAAGCCTGGGAGTATTTTAAAGTTGCAGATTTAGGTGACATCGGTCTCGACCCATGTTGTGGACTGGGTACAAGGGGAGGCTGATTAGAAAAAGGTGGGTAAAACGGAGGAAAGTACTGCACGTTAGGCGATTGGGTCCCCATTGTTGCTTTCTCTGGCTCTTTTGACTTGTCAACGTCTTTCAGTTACTTAGAATACGGGCTAGATGATCTGCCTCTTTCGGGAGTTCGATCCTGTCTTGTAACGTGATAGGTCGAAGCCGAAGCCACCATATCCTTTTCAGTGTATTTCTGTCGTTCCTCCACATGAAGAGCATGTTCATAAGCTTCATTATTATCACCAGGGTTCCTTGTATCGACGAATGTTAACATTTCGTCCGGTGATCCACGGATAAAAGCACCGAGAGCACAGTCCGCGACTGACTTTATCATGGTAGCCGTCTTATCACGTGATTCAGTATATTTTTCATTCAAGGAATGCTTTGCTCCACTAAGAAGCCCCACGGTTCTATCATAATAATCACTGACACTCTCATCCTGCTTTATACGCAAATCTACAATGGCATCAAAGTACCATTGGTACTTCTTAATAGGAGCAAAACGTTTCTTTAAATGAGTAACCAGATCTTATAACGTTCTGAATTCTTTGTCGCGAACACTTTTGCGCGCTGTACTCTTTAATTTACTGAAAAAGATTTTTATAAACGATGGTTCCGTTGATTCCGTAACGTATCCTGTCCTATTTGCGGCATCTTCCGTCGAATATGGTTATATGAAATATACTTTGTTGAAGAGTCATGCCCTCAAGGGTCGCAGCCATTGCATCACTCACATCCATTATGGGTGCTGTTTGATTTGGATGGATCCGAATGTTAGGAGATACTCCTAAGATCGATTGTTGCTTCTCGGATAGTTCTTGACTTTTATTCTTTGATTCATCTTCTACTTCATCATCCGGCATATCGTTAATTTAAAAAAAATTGTTTTAAAAATTGTTAAAGAAAATTTTAATTATCTACTGTGTTCCTTTACAAAAACCGAATATGCATCTTAAGAGCGCTCACAATGAATCCATCGACAAAATGAACGAGGGTTTTATAAATTCATTAAAGTTGGATTCACCGCCCCGGGATATAGGTTACCGAAAACATACGAGTTCGCTTTAATTTTTGAGTAATCCCGAACAAGGCATTATCTATTTTCATTATTAAATGGAAATATAATAATGTTAAAGTCACATACCTTGAATCACACCTATAATCGTTGAAACTATTTACAAATACAATACCGTTAGACATACTCGACACGCCTTTTGTCGATCAACCCAAGTCAATCAAACCCATTAAGGCTTATTTAACGTATCACTCGCGGTCGCTATCTCTCTCAAAGTGTATTATTCACAATCACTCATCAGACCATTGATAAAGTAATTCTAATTTTGCAAATAACAAAAAAAAAGAAATATTTAATGTCTATTCAGTTCAATAGTCTATTATTTATCCCAAAGAAGAAACGTCAGACTCTAAATATAATCCTGATTAAAAAGAGGATATGAAGTAGATAACTGCTTGAACGATGCTCCTATGTGTATCTTTCAACGATTCGCTGTATAATGACTTAACTTCCGCCATGCCCTCGATGTTATTATGAATATTCTACATCTAGAAAAAGGGGGAGGGGATTAACCAAAATTTAGAGGGGGGTATCCGTTAGAGTTACGATTCTGTTGCCAACTCCATGATTATCATGGTCCTAGTTCAGATCCTACTTAAAAAGGTAGGGCCTAAAATAAGCAGTCGAGTTAGCAATGTCACATCAAATCCAACCTTGGGATCTCCTCAAAGATTTCGTTCTCGATCTCCAAGGGAGTTCTACCCTTCATTGCAATATCGTCATCGGACTCTATGATGATTACATTGTCATCGGATTCAATAGCGATTACTTCTGGGGTTTGTTCCGTTTCTATGGAAGTGCTAGTTACATGAACAGTTTGATCGGCGGCCCGCGAAGCATCGTCTAGCAAAGTGTTAAATAGTGAGTGAAACTCTTCTTGGCTTTTAATTTCATTGAATGTATCCTCCTTTCTAAGGAGAGGGGGATCTATGAATCGGAAATTTACAGGGTTATTTACAGCCTCGGTGAAAGGAAGAACTGCATTTTTAAGTTCATGAACAAGGATTTTATTAGCCAAGAACTTTGCGGCAGCCGCCCGCAGCTGCATTTCCTTCTGGTGTTTCCGAGCTTGTCTACCTCGGTCGAGGTGATGGATGCTTCTTGGTGGATCTAACCACATACTAGCGATTTTATTTTGTTCTATTTTTTTATTGTTTTATTTATAGGTTTATCAATTCACTTAGAATTGTTATGATTACTACTCCTGGCTAGAATTGGTAATTTGACTCCGTTCAGATAATCGCCTTTATGCGTTGTTACCTGAACCTTAGAAAAGGTTTCGACTGCCGATGAGCGCGTTTAACCTTTTTGCAGTCCGGATTAAAATTCCGGTCAAAAATACTAATTAAAACCATAACAAAAAGGAAACATTTTTTCTAACAACCAGAATTTTTAACGAAAATATTTAATTTGGACTCGTGCAGGTAATCGCCTTTACGCGTTGTTACCTGAACCTTAGAAAAGGTTTCGTCTGGTAAGAAAAATGTTTACATTTTACAAAAATTTTGCAAATTTTACATTGTTTAAATCAAACTGAATTTTAATTTTTCTTTTAAATAATATTCACGAATCGACAGAAAGTCTTCACACTTGTACAACAGCAGGGAATTGTGAAATAGAATTTAATTCTAAATTTGAGAAATCCACACGGAACTTTTAGATGTTTTTGGGCAATCGCGGATTGCCTGTCAAAATCACAAACATAGGAAATGCAATTTTTAGAAGCAAAAGATTAATTTAGCAGATTAAAAGTAGGATAAAAAATTGTAAATCCCAACCGCTGCCACTGACTGTCTGTTACGAACCAATACGCCTCTAAATAGTTGAATTAATTTTTGGAAAACTAAAATCCTGGTAGTGTGGAAAATGGATTTTTATTGTTGTGTCGTCAAAGGTGCTCAGATAATCATTTGAGATTTCTTTTAAATGCTTATTTTATTTTCATCTGGAATTTCGTTTTGACCTCGGCTTCCCCGGGAAGTATTTTTACTATCGCCTTAAATTTCTTATGAATATAAGAGTCGATAAATAAATGGTTAACCTCGAATTTATTTACTTCCAAGAAACAACTCAAGTCTATTCATTTTAAAAGAATGATTGGTGAAATTAAATTAAATGACCCTAAACCTACCGCCAGTCCTTCGAGCGTTTAGTGTCGACGGGCTTAACTTCAGTAATTTAGTTATATAGACATTTATATGTACTCTCTGATTTGGCTATTATTTCTAATTTACCCTCAGAAATAATAATCAACACCATCTTCACCTACACTCACACCCGACGCGTCGCAACTGCTGCCCCGCGGATTTTCACGAATTTTAAAGAATTTTACACATGCCTAATACGTCGGATCATTAATAAACATCAATAAACTCAATAGTCATAACTGCTGAGAAATCCATTTCGAGAACTTTTTACTGCTGTTTCTATTTTCACCTGTACAATTTTTAACTGAAATTTACTTAAATTTATTATGGCATTGTTAACACTTTTCTCCAGGTCTTTGCATTTATGACTATTGAGTGTATTTTTTAGGGTTAGGCTAATTCATTTAAATCCAGATTTTTGCAGAGACTTATTCAATGTCATAATAAATTTAAGTAAATTTCAGTTAAAAATTGGGAAAGTGAAAATAGATAGAGTATTAAAAATTGGTCCAAATTCATTTCTCAGCATTTATGACCATTGGGGGTATTTTGAGCGTTTAGGTTAATTAATTTAAATACAGATTTTTGCAAAGACCTTCAGAAGGGTTTATTCAATTTAATAATTAATTTCAATAATTTCAGGTAGAATTTGCAAAGGGAAAAATAGATACTGTAATAAAAAGTTCTCGAAATGCATTTCTCATCATTTATGACTATTGGGTGTATTTTGATCGTCTAGGCTCACTTATTTTGATTTAGATCTTTACTTAGACCTCGAAAAAGGTCTATTCAATTTCATATGAAATTTCAGTAAATTTCGGTTAGAAATTGTAGACGTAAAAATAGATACAGTATTAAAGATTGGTCGAAATTCATTTCTCAGCATTTATGACTATTAGTCTATTTTGAGGGTTTAAGCTAATTAATTTAGAACCATATTTTTTTACAGAGCATCATAAATATCTTGCACGCATAAACAACAACAATTTAGAGACATTGTTACGTAAGTGTACTGTAACGGCATTACGATGTGGTTCTCTAAATTGTATATAATGCACTTTAGTAACGGCAATGTAAAAGTGTGACATACCTATTACGTAGCAATCATGCAACATTTATTTTTTAACCTGGTTACACTTCTTAACTATAAAAATGTTGCTTTAGTGTTAAATAAGTGAAACGTAACAATGTTACAGTGTAGTTCGTTAAGTTGTGTGTAATGCACATTAACAACAGCTATGTAACAATGTGACATACCAGTTATGTAGTAATCACGTAAAATTTGTTATATAACTTGGTTTTTACTTTTGAACTATAACAATTCAATTACAGTATTACATAAGTGCACTCTAATGACGTTACGATTTAGTTACTTAATTTGTGTATAATGCACATTAGTAACATATATGGATCAATGTTACATAACTATTATGTAAGAATCATATAAAATTTGCTCCATAACTTGGCTACAAGCATGATCCGTAACAAGTGTGTTACAGTGTTACGTAAGTGAAATATCACGGCGTTACTACGTGGATCCGTCAGCTGTGCATTATGCACAGTAGTAACAGCTACATAAAAATGTAACATAACACTTATGTATCAATCGTACATATTTCTGTAACTTAGTGACATGCAAGAAATATAACAATTTTGTAAGAGGGTTACATAAGTGTACTGTAACGGCCTTACTGTGTAATTCAGTAAGCTGTGGATAAAGCACATTAATAACACCCATTTAATGATTTGATATAGCCATTCGGTAACAGTCATGTAACATGTGCTACGTAACTTGAATACACGCATGACCCATGATAATTTTAGTACAACGTGACGTAACGAAACTATAACACTTTAGTTGCGTACAATGGCCCTTAGTAACGTTTATGTAGTAATCTTGAAGATCATATTATATATTTATTACATAAAAACTTCTTTTACAGTTATTGAAATTTTTAAATTCTTAAAATAAAATAAAATAAAAATATTCACTTATTACATAATTTAAGTAAATAACATATATTTTCTGAAGGGAAGAAACAATGAATAAATTTTGACTACGAATTTTCTATGAAAAAGTGCGAAAAATTGTTAATATAAAATTATAAAAAATAAATAACAAATCAAAATTCTCAATACTCTTTTTTAAAAAAAGAAAGCATAAAAATGATTCAAATATCAAAAAGATAAGAAAAAAATATATTTCTATAGAATAAACTTTTGCCAAATAGAAAAGAAAAGTATGAAAACCTGTCTAGATAATTGAAGCCATAAAAAACAGCGAAAAAGTGAAATA
>NC_046660.1:139827542-139833711 GCF_010883055.1 Belonocnema kinseyi
ATTAGCGAGTGAAAGCTTGGCACCTCCAAGAGCGCCGATGATAAGGACGATTAGTTTAGCAGAATATTCCGGGTACAATCGCTGCAACTCCCCTATAAGGTCTCGATACCTTTCTTTCTTTTCATTCTCCTTGGCTATGATGGTTTTGTCAGCTGGTGCCGAAAATTCAATAACAAACATGGTTCGCTTCTCGAAGTCAAGAAGAACCATGTCAAGCCTCCAATGAGCAACAGAAACAATTGTCGAGAATATAAAGTTCCAGTATGTGCGGCACTTCCCATTCTCGACAATTGACTCGATTTCCCTAGGAGCATTTCGAGAAGCGATATGAAGGTTAATTCCGTTAGAGTGACAGAGATGGTAATGAAGCACTCTTAGCGCCGCATTGTGTCTTTCAATGCGGGTCGTTACCGCGTGATTTGGACAACTAGATAGTATGTGAGCTAAATGCTCGGGGTGTGCATGGCACGCCCTGCAGCTATCATCAGGAATGCGTTGGCTCAAAATGTGGCGCCGGTATGTTAAGGTAGAAATGACAACGTCTTCGCATGCAAAAATGAAACCCTCTGTACCAGACTTCAATCCGGGCGATTTAAGGAAAGCAAACGTTAGCTCACAAGACATTGACTGATCCTTCACATTTCTGTGGAAGATACCGTGCATCCTCTTATCGAGGAGCTGTTCACGAAAGTTTTTCTCTTGTGCTTTCTTAATCCAGGCTTTCAGGAGTAAGTACTCGAGACAGATAAGATTTTATGCATTTTGCTCACTCCTAATATTGAAGTTAAGTTCGAGTGTTTCAGCAGCCTCCTCCGCTGCTTTGTACAGAAGCGCTCCTTTGCCCACATTTCGTGATTCCTGACCATTTTAAGAAGAGAGTCTCTTCCATTTGCAACTCTATGTGCTGTGTCCAAAAAATAAGCTCTTAAGATGCATGCTTTTGTTTATATGCACAACCTTTCTTGTCCCGATATCAAGGGATCTGACCTCGTTCTTCGTCCATGGAGCTACTCCAAATGAATAGAGTACTAACGGGACGGCAAGCATGTTCGTTGCAAATACTTTGTTCCTCGCCAACAGTTCGGAAGATAAAATCTGTCGGATGAGACGTTTGTATCTGCAGTTGCTCTCTGATTTTAGCATAGATCTTAAGATCGTCCATGTAAAATACATGAGTGACCTGGTACTTTCGATCTGAAGGTTTGCCGCACAAGTTCCCGTCGGAATGGCGAAGTGCTAGAGATAGTGGCAATAATGTAAGGCAAAAGAGGAGTGGGCTCATGGTGTCGCCCTGAAAGACACCTCTCTGAAACGTGACCCTGTTAGTTGTCACACGATTTTTGCCAGATGACATAGTAAATCTGGTTTTCAAAAGTGGCATCAATCTCTCTATGCACCCATCTATTTGCGGATGAACCTTTAAGATTTCCAAAAGCTAGATGATAAGTCTACAGGAGGTCGAATCGAAAGCTTTCCGATAATTAATCCAGGCCATCGATAGGTAACGCTGGTAGAATGCTGCATCTTTGCAGACACATCTATCGATGCGCAGGTTCCTTTGCCATCCCCGCTACGGCTTTCTTTGAGCCTCGTTGTTCATACATTTCTTGCCACACAGGTTCAATTTCCCGCATAATCCTATCATTTAGGATAGCTGTGTATTTCTTATACCGTGTGTTCAGACAAGTGATTGGCCTGTAATTCTTCGGGTCAGCTAAGTTGCCTACTTTCGGCAGGAGTATTGTGCTGATGGGTTGAAGGAAACTTCTTCCACCAGAAGGTTTTGATACAATCTGATCCCGGTGCGGAATAGTTCTTCATCCAGCTTAATACTTTTTTCAGCTTCTCGGTAGTGATGGGTGGGCATTCTTTATCAGGTGTTATGAGGGCATCACATAGCTCCTTAAAGCAATTTATATTTTCTGAGTCTTCGTTCAGTCTATGCTGCACTTTGTAGACTTCTCTTCAAAATACTTCGACCTCCTCTGGTTTGGGCGGGTATTCGACAATAACTGGAGGGTCTTGGAAGAGTCGAGATGGGTCAGAGAGAAACTGTTGATTTTCTCTGACCCACCTCTTCCTCCGCTCTAGATTTCTCTTAGGGTCAGATAGTATCCGTATTCTCTCAACAACATGCTGCTTCATGGTCAGCAGTCTTGAATTGTTAAGTGTGTGATAACGGGTCCGGAGTTAACGCGTGAACTTTCGAACCTTGGCGGAAAAATTCCTGCCAGATGTAATGTAGTCAATCACATACTGAATGCGGGACGCGTACTGTCTTGTCCAGCCTATCTTCATGGCAAGTTGATGCATTCGTCTTTTGGTCTTATGATCAACTGTTGGTTTTAATTTACGGTTCGCATCGGCCAAAGCTCTCTCTGCATTATACACACAATATGTGATAGCCAGATCTTTAGGCTTAAGAGAAACCTTGGTGTTCATGTTTCTCCGGGTCATAAAGCATCGCTCTTCCTCTATTGGATGCCTGCACGTGGTTGGTCTTAGTGTCGCCTCTCTTTCTCTGTTGCTGGCTTGTTCTAGCTGTGGTAGAGTAGGCGTTACGCTTACATAGCCCCTTTTCAGGAGCCACACTCGCACCGTGACACTCTAGCAAGTCGTGATTCAGTCGCTTCGTCCACCTGAAGGTCGCGAGATCCTGCCGATTCATCGCATTAAATCCATTTTCATTAGCTCCCTCAGCTCATGAATGGTCGGCATGGTCGGCACTTACTACAACTATGTTTGGAGTTGTCAAAAATAGTTGTAGTAAGTGCGGGTCAAAACAATAGAATGCGCGGATCTCGCAAAAACGGATCGGCCAAGAATGCCGACCACTCTAGAGCTGAAGGAGCCAATGAAGATGGATTCAATCCGATGGATCGGCGGAATATCGGGACCTTTAGGTGGACGGAGCGACTGAATCACGACTTGCTAGAGTGATACGATGCGAGTGCGGCCCCTGAACGGGGTTACATGGCACAGTTGCATGCTTTGTGGTGCGAGAAACACCCGCAGCTATATCAATTTTCGCATTAACGTCTGCGAAGCCATGCCGAACTACTCCAAAAAGGGGCTATATAAGCGGAACGCCTACTCTACCACAGCTAGAACAATCTAGCAACAGAGAAAGAGAGTCGTCACTAAGACCAACCGCGGGCAGGTATCCGACAGAGGAAGAGCGATGCTTTATGACCCGGAGAAACATCAACACTAAGGTTTCTCTCAAGCCTAAAGATTTGGCTGAAATGGATGACGAGCTTCGTGGACATTTTTCCGAAGAATCCGACCTTTGCGCTACGAATTATTGTGTGTATAATGCAGTGAGTGCTTTGACCGATGCGAACCGTAAAACAAAACGAACGGTTGATCATAAGACCAAAAGACGAATGCATCAAATTGCCATAAAGATGGGCTGGTCAAGACAGTACGCGTCCCGCATTCAGTTCCGCATTCAGGAATTTTACCGCCAAGGTTCGAAAGTTCGCGCACAAACTCCGGACCCATGATCACACACTTAACAAGTAAAAGGTGCAGACCATCAGGCAGCATATTGTTGAGAGAATACGGATACTATTTTACGCTAAGAGAAGTCCAGAGTGGAGGGAGAGGTGGGTCAGAGAAAATCAACAGTTTCTCTCTAACCCATCTCGACTCTTCCAAGACCCTCCAGTTACTGTCAACCACCCGCTTAAACCAAAGGAGGTCGAAGTATTTTGGAGAGAAGTCTACGAAGTGCAGCATAGACTCGACGAAGACTCAGAAAATATAAATAGCTTCAAGGAGCTGTGTGATGCCCTTATAACACCTGATGAAAAATACCCACCCATCACTACCGAGGAGGTGAAAAGACTATTGAGAGGAATGAAGAACTACTTCGCTCCGGGACCAGATTGTATCAAAACATTATGGCAGAAGACGTTTCCTTCAACTCATCAGCATTTGGTCCGTATTTTCTCCTCATATTTAAAGTCGGAAGAGCCGATTCTGGAGTGGTTGTTGGAAGGGCGCACAATACTCCTGCCGAAAATAGGCAACTTATCTGGCCCGAAGAATTACAGCGCAATCACTTGTCTGAACCCACTTTACAAGATATTCACAGCTATTCTAAATGATAGGATTATTCGGGCGATTGAAGCTGTGTGGCAAGAAATGTATGAACAACGAGGCTCAAAGAAAGGCATAGCGGGATGTCGGGAGAACCTGCTCATCGATAGATGTATTTGCAAAGATGCAAAATTTTATCAGCGTGACCTATCAATGCCCTCCCTTGATTATCGGAAAGCTTTCGATTCGACCTTCCATAGACTTATCGTCCGTCTTTAGGACAGCCGAAAGGTTCATCCGCAAATCGTTAGTTGCATGGAGAGATTGATGCTGCTTTGGAAAACTAGATTTACTATCTCATCTGGAAAAAATCGTGTGACAACTAACACGGTCACCTTTCAGAGAGGTGTCTTTCAGGACAATACTATGCTCATCTAAATGCTCCTAGGGAGTTGCAACGATTGTACCCGGAATATTCTGTTAAACTAATTGTCCTTATCATCGGCGCTCTTGGAGTTGCCAAGCTTCCACTCATTAATAGCCTGAAAAGCATCCCTGCGTGTCAACAATATGCTAAAACACTTGCGGGAAAAATGCAGAAGGCGGTAGTTCTTGGGTCGCTCCGTGTTCTCATGGTGCACGAAACTTTTGTCGGATTGTCGTGTTGATTCCGTTACAGACTCTAATCACCCACCGCATGTTCGTGAGACGTGGTTGTGGCTGAAATTTTATGACGATTTCGCTGTGAGCGGGTGTAATTTTTCAGATTAGCACCCGCTCCCGGCGAAATCCTGCGGTTGTCCTTGTGAAAAATTTTTAATTATATACATATAAGTTATTTATATACCCAGGCGGAAAAATTATATATAGTTTATATATAATGTGAAGTTTTATATATAATATTCATTTGTTTTATGCAAAAAATGTATAAAACAAATGAATATTACATATTATACTTTACACTATATATAAACTATGTATAATATTTCTGCCTGGGTACTTTTAACATAACTACGTTACATATTTTTTACGTTACCCATTTATATGTTGGTTACATAAATGCCTTGCATGCTTTTTACATAACTCTGCTATATTTAGTTTGTATAACTTTGTTATGTATTTTTTACGTAATATCATCATATATTTTTTACGTGACTCCTTTAAGTAATGTTTATATAAATCCCTTATGTATTTTGTACGTAGCACTGTTGTATATTTTTCACACAGCTCTTATACCATACCTTTTATAAACCATAAGTACGTAATACATACGTAATACATACGTAACAGTTTTATATTGCTGTTATATAACACTGCAACATATGTGCTACGCAACTATGCCACATATTTATTACATCACTATACAACCCCCCAGTAAAACTGCTACAGAAATGTTATATAATTGATACATACTATTATAATACCATTCCGTTAACACAGGTGAGTCACCTGTGACTAACCAGTTACGTAACATGTGACAATCTGTTATGTAATAGATACATAACTATTATATAACCATGTTTGCTGGGTTTGCTGTACTCTTCTCACCAGAGATCAGAACGTTTTTGCTTGAACCCGAGTTTAAAGGGTTCCTTAAGGGTCCGGGTCTAATCTTTGACCCTTTAATTTTGTAAGGGTCCAGGTCCGGATCCGGACCTTTTAATTCTTTAAGGGTTTAGGTCCGAACCCGGGCCCTTTAATTTATTAAGTGTATGCGTCCGAACCTGGACCCTTGGACTTCTCAAGGGTACGGGTCCTGAACCGTACCCTTTAAGTTTTTAAGGGTCCGGGTTCTGACTCGTACGCTTTAATTTATTAAGTGTACAGGTCCGAACCCGAACTTTTTAATTTATACAAGGTCCGGGCTCGGACCCGTACCCTTTAAGTTCTTAAGGCTACGGGTCCGGACCCGACCCCCTGAAGAACCCTTTAACATCGGTTCCAACTTAAAAGCCACATATGGCTGCACTGTGCAGTAGAGTTACACGGCATTTACAAATGAGCAGTATAGTTCTATTATATGTATGACTGCGTAGTAATGTTAAGAATACTTATATATGTACAGTAGAATTCCGCGAAACTTACGTCTGCTAAGTATAATTATATTTTAGTGATGGTTGTGCAA
>NC_046660.1:139833721-139837029 GCF_010883055.1 Belonocnema kinseyi
ACATGGAATACGGATTCTAAATTTTCTACTTAATTAAGTATAGTCAAAGATTACGTTTCTCAAAGCTCTGTAGGCTTTGAGGTACAAATTCTTATCGTAGCACTCGCGCTGCGCGCAGGATTTCCCACAGCCATTTGTAAACAGGTTTTATTGAATCTTTTTTTTCTCGTATATTTCGTTGTTTTTACATACATTTTTATTTTTATTTTTTATTTTCAATGTTATTTTTCACTAATAGAACAAAAAGTACGCGTCCTACATGGAGAATAAGATATCGCACAATAATATCGCAAAACCTCTATATTGCAAGAAAGCGCAATATGATAACGTACAATCAGGTCCCGGAGCTTTGTGCGATATTATAATGCACTGATATCCCAGAAAAAAAGAAGTTAAATTTGGTTGCTTTCGTCTGCTACGGCATCCTTAGAACCAATGGGATAAAGGCGAAGTATGAGTGAATTCGAGTTATAAATTGGGACACCAGATTTTTAACAATCACAGAAAAAAGTACAAAGGACCCCGCACTAAATGTATGGGGAAATGGCTTTTGGTGGATTTAGCTGAAACTTTGTAATTTTGAAGGTTATAAGTGCCGGATGAAATATCCGTAGAAAAAATAAAAAAAAATGGACAGTTTTAGCGCTATGCGGCGCTAAGCGCTCAAGAGCAGTGAATAAAACGAAGTACAACAGATTTTGTTACAAAAGCGATGTCAACACAGAAATCACGGTTCAGATCGTGGTCTGTCATATTTTCGCCTACACCGTTGATTCATTTAGCGCGCTTCTCAAAACGATCAAACGCTGAGCGCCCAAGATTTTAACTTGACTAATTCATCACTTTTTAAAGGCAGAAATGGTACCCAAAGTAACATTAAGAACTAGTGCGTACATTCCGATAATTACATTGTACTGTTCTCAAGAGGGCTGAACGCTAAGCACCCATGATCAGCGAATAGAACCAATCCCAGTAGCTTTTGCGAATTATTAAATTATTTCTGGCTCTTGATTCGGGTTCGCTTGTTCATCTCTATTAGCAGCGTCTAGAATCTTTTGTAGCAGGGAAGTTTGAGGATACTTTACGTGTTGCTGGTGACGTGCATAACCCAGGAAACATAAAATGCTTGCAATATGCGCGTAAGTGCCAAGAGTTGTGGCCCCTGACTTACATGTGCAGTAATAACCGAGAAGCGTTTCGTTATTGTCTGGTCCTATTTCATCGATCTCATTGAACGCTATCCCAGCTGGTGTCTTGTCGCATTTCGGAAACGAGAAAATACTCTACTCTGATCAAACCAGGTTCATTAAGTCGCGTATCTAGTTGAAACTCCTCATCTTCTTCTCGTTGCAGCTTGTCTTGAACGTAAGATGGGGAAAGTTCTACTTGCTACACGCCAATTGTTATGTCGCGTATTTCTTCCAATGTAAGGCGAGGAAATTGTGGTACTTGAAGTTCATGTAGCCGATTCCAATTGGGATTTCCGTAGCGCATATTGTCCACTTTTACGCGCGCTTGCACAATATTTGGCTCACGAGCTCTCGCTACATATTCTCTTGCAAGCTCTGCTGTCGCGCCTTGCATCTCGATAACAGGATGGTATCGATTAATTATGGCACCAGCAATACGAAAGAAGTCGCTTAGAATTGTGTACATGAGCCATCGGAAAGGTTTTCTCAAAGAACTGGAAAATGGACTTTATGTGGCCATTTCTGGATTCCACTATCCATCTAGATTTCGTTATTAGCCGAGCTTTGTTTGCTTTTTCCGTTACCAATTCACTCTGTCCTTGTTGGAGAAATGGTGGTATCTTGGACAGAATTCCTAAGCGTTCTAAAACTGGTTGGGCACTCTATATTCACGGTCTTTTATAAAAATATCACCAATGTCGAAAAATTCTCTCATACCTTCCATATATCTTTCAAATTCGTTAATGAGCATTTGTGCGTCATTGTTTAGCGAGTCAGAAAAATATGGTCCTTGTATTTCAAGTATGTATCCGTCTGGAGTAACAATGAGATCAGGTTTTACCAAGTGACGTCCTTTATGTTTGCAGAATGACTGTCGAAGTACGCGAAAGTTACTGTTCTTCTGCATGTAAGCATAAGTTCCATCGATGATAGCAATAGCTCTGGGAATTTCTGGTTGTGGATGATAAAGTTCATTGGCGAATGATGGCACGTGTCTCTCAATGAATTCCTCTCTGCTTATCCCATTAAATCCAATGTTACCAGGCACAAATCGCTGCATTAAAGACTCTCTTACAGTAGAAATGGCCATGCTTGTAGCTTGCCGGCTCGAATAATGAAAAATCACTTTCAGAAATTCATCAGAAAGACCTTGACGCATTTTGCAAAGGAAAGTCAGCAGATCTTTTTTCCTCACGTATCTGGCATTATGTCCATGTAACTGCGGAATAGGATCACAAAATGCATACAGTTTTCTAAATTGTTCCTTTGTTACAGGAGCAATAGCTTCAAACTCTTCATCAGTTAAACTATCCTCATTATTAAACGCCGCAAACGCATGAACATTTATTTCGTTACGAAATTCCTGCAAAAACAGAAGTAACTGCTGTCCCGGAATCCTATACGTCTATTAATCGCTTGTAGTTCAAGAAGAAAGGGGCCTAAGATGAAAACATGTTCATCCAAATGATTTGAGCATGCTCTTGTTTCTTCTGGAATGAAAATGTCCATGACAATAAAAGCGTTAACTCTACATTCAATTGAAAGCCTTGGAGTATTAACATAAGCATTACAGAACATGCACGTTTGCCTGTACGTTTGTGTAAGAAAATTCAGTCTTAAACAGCCTGGTTCATGTTGGAGCTCCTCTATCTCATTGCGAATCGATTGATTGCAATTGAGATATAACCTACTCTCATCGGCGACTTCAAGTGGTGGTCTTCGAAGTTGAAGGCGTCTAAAAATTGCAATGTTTTGCCTATCAGGATCATTATTTCCTTCAATTCGAACCATTTGTCCTGATTGATAGACTTTATCGCACACATAGCAATTAACTCGAACTCTGAATGCCATTTTTTAAACCATAAGAGAAACAAGCTCTTATGGTCTTGAAAGGCAGAGGGATGTATTAATAAAACGAAAGAAAAATTCAGAAACAACAAAATAAAACAAATAAACACAAGAAACTAAACACAGAAAGGGAATGAAAAATACAACACAATTAATACAGAAGGGAGCAGATAGAAATTTTTTTTCCTAAGCTTACCAATAAAATTACTATCCCCTCTCGAGACCTTTCATAAAAGAAATGACAAGCATACCATCGTCAATGGAAATAAT
>NC_046660.1:139837129-139876730 GCF_010883055.1 Belonocnema kinseyi
AATAAGTGAATGCCGAGGTTTCAACTTTTTTTAAGTCATTAGGCCTACTTTCAGTTCGTCGCTCATTCTGAAGTCTTTCGCTTTTTGCTTTAAAAAGTGACAGTCTTTCATCATGCAGCATTCACTCATTATTTCCATCGACGACGGTATATTTGTCTGTCATTTATTTTGTAAAAGGCCTTTAAAAAAGTGATTTCTTAGTCAAGTTCAAATCTTCTGCGCTTAGCGTTTGCCCGTTCTGAGAAGCGCGCCATATGAGTCAACGGTGTTGACTCATATTGTCATTGGTTTGGCTAAACATGTTACTGACCACTTGTTGGTGCGTGTTTTGTATACAGACATCGCTTGTGTCGCTAAAGCTACTAGGATTGGTTCTATTCGCTGATCATGGGCGCTTAGCATTCGGCCCTCTGGCGAAGGGTACACTGTTATTATCGATGTGCGCACTAGTTACTAATGTTACTTTGTATACCATTTCTGTCTTTAAAAAAGTAATTACTTAGTCAAGTTCAAATCTTGGGCGCTTAGCGTTTGACCGTTTCGAGAACCACACAATATAACTCATTGGTTTGGCTAAACATATTACTGGCTACTTTCTGATGCGTGATTCTTATAGTGACATCGCTTTTGTCGCTAAAGTTACTAGGATTGGTTTTAGTCGCTGATCTTGAGCGCTTAGCGTTCAACCCTCTTGCGAAGGGTAGAATGTTATTATCGGTATGTGCGCACTAGTTACTAATGTTACTTTGGGTTCCATTTCTGCATTTAAAGAAGTGATTAATTAGTCAAGTTAAAATATTGGGCGCTTAGCGTTTGATCGTTTTGACAAGCGCGCTATATGAGATAACACGGTGTAGGCGAATATATGACAGACCACGTTCTGAACCGTGATTTCTATGTTGACATCGCTTTTGTAACAAAATCTGTTGTAATTCCTTTGATTCACTGATCTTGAGTGCTTAGCGCCGCATAGCGCTAAAACTGTCCATTTTTTTGGATTTTTATTACGGATATTTCATCCGGCACTTATAACCTTCAAAATTACCAAGTTTCAGCTAAATGCACCGAAATCCATTTTCCCATACATTTAGTGCGGGGTCCTTTGCTGCAGGTAAGATCGACAACGGTTAATGATTAAACATTTTTCGTTTAAAGTTTCACTGAGGTTAGGAAAATAATTCTGAACTCTTCGACTACGTCGCGCTGAAGTGAGCAAATTTCTGTAAAGCCTGTAGAATAAACAACAGAAGAACACAAAAAATGTGTTCTTGCTGATATATCTCCTCCGAAATAAATCACATTATTGTAGACGAATTATAACTTATTTAATACCATTTTGCAAAAGCGCAAAATGTAACTGAGAGATGGAAATCCCCATTTCTCTCAAATGTAATAAAGCTAAACGACGCTGGACAGCGCTGGCGTCGTAATTGTCGCTATACCTCGAACAAAAATGGAGCGGTTATAAGGCGAAAGATTATCCAAGCAAGGTCAAAAATCGGATATCATCTAAGATTCATGTAAAGTTTATCTGGCAAAGTTAATTTTTGTTTCAGTGAATCTTTCACCTGGAATCGATGTAAACTTTATCTTTAATTTTTTCTGTGATCGCTTGCTCACTACTCGAACCCTCGCGAGATCACAAAAGAAGAAATACAATGTGATAGCGTAATAAGCTTAAACTCTTACGTTATACCCTACTGTAAATTCCTATATAGGATCCTACATAGGAACCTATGTGTTTTACCTACAGGTGCCACCTATAGGAAATGTCATAGGTTCCTATAAAGGATCCTATATATGTTCCTGTGTAGGATCCTATATAGGATCCTATATATGTTTCTGCATGGGACCATATCCAGATGCGCAGTACTATTTTATAGTACTTTACGGATGCGCAGATTTTTTTTTGGTTCTCCAGGAGCACCTAGAGACATACTTACCATTAGGTACCATCAGTTAGGCACTATTAGGTACCTTATTAGGGAGTGTCCTATACAGGCACCTATATAGGATTTTATGTCCTTTCCTATAGGTGGCACCTATAGGTGAAACATATAGCATCCTATGTAGGTTCCTATATAGGATCCTATGTAGGTTCCTATATAGGATCCTATCTAAGTTCCTATATAGGATCCTATATAGGAACCTATATAGGATCCTATATAGAAACCTATATAGGAATTTTCAGGAGGGACGATCGGGTTCTGTACTCAAATTTCGCAAAGCCAGCTAAATTCGGGAGGTGATTTTATGTAGTTTTTCTCTCATCTAGCCAAATGTCTAGGCAAATGCAGCTATTTTGAATAAACTCGTACGTAGCTGCATTGTAATTAAGTTGTACTATAATTCATAAAGTGATTCTAAGCTCACCTTAGTAAAAGTAAAATTTTCAAATGCACATGCACAGTGAAGTTGAGTCCTCTGGCATTATATGTACTCATGTTAAGGGACTCAAATGATAACTTAGCAACGAGGATGACCGGTGTATTATATAGATATTTGTTTCAGCGGGGTTTTAAACATAAAAAGCATAGTACAATGGGTAATAATACTGGTTATATGTTCAACTGAGTGATTAACCACATTAAATATACGGAAAAATATATTTCAAGAGAAAGTATATTACAGAAAATCTTGATGAAGCAAAATTTTGAATTAAAGAGATTACTAAATTACTGAAAGAAATTATGGAAAAGAAAAATAGTAAAATTAATGAAAATGAGTTTTTACCATCATAAAGTTTTTATTCTTTCTTAATTCTTATTAAATATAGTGCATACATTTTCTTCTAAAAAATTAATTTTTTAAAATGTTTAAATGGTTCAAAATCCAAAAAATAGTCGATTTCTGAATTTGTTTATAAAGATTATTTGGATAATAAATCATTATTGTAAATTTGCAAAGTATCGTAGGAAATACTCATCGAAAGATATACTTAGTTCACCCTTTAAAGTAATGCAGCCTATTCTTTTAAAAATAGCTCAACCATCAATTTGCGAACAAAACTTGTTTAAATAATTCATGATACTTGGGAATTTACAAATTAAAAAAAGTCATCTGTATGATATTCTTAGTTCATTCTGTACGAAAAATTGTACCACTTCTTTGGAAAATAGCCAAACTCTTAATATATTGATAAACACTGTTTAAATAATTAACACTTCTTGTAAATCATAACAGCATTATAAAAAAATCATCGGAAAGATATTCTTAGTTAATTATATTAAAGAAGCCAGCCTATTCGTAGAAAAAACAGCTGTTAATTTTTTAATTGAAATTGTTTAAGAAGTGTTCTTTTTTTTAGATTTCAATGGGAACATTTTGTGGTGGTTGTCCAAATTTGGTCGTTAGATTCTTGATTGTATTTTCAGGAATCCTTTTCATCAATTTGATTATTGGACGTTAAAAAAGGATTTTACATTGGATTGTTTTCCTATTTAAATATCTTAAATTTTAATTTGGCTGACTTGTGTTGGAGGAATTTTTATTTCAGGTTTGTTTTGGGGCTGGTTTGCCTTTTAAACATTCACTTGGTTCTCAGTTGTCAGTGAGATAGCATCGTGGCAGGTGTGCTGTTTCTACTGGTTACAAATTTTATTTTTATTTTATTTATATATATGTGCTGTATGATTGCCGAAATGTTGGTGATTATTATATATTTTTTAAAAATGTTTTTTATTGGGATTTGATAATGGTGGGAATAAAGAGGACGAAACAAATAAAAAAAAGAAGGAAAGGGATTTGGTTGGTTGCCTTCTCATTTTTCTTTTCTCCTTTTTATTTTCGTCCAAAGTAAAGATGAATAATTTTCTTTTTTTCTTATAAAAATACTTAATTATAAAACATGCATTTCTTACATTATTAGATTGGCAAACGTTTTGACCGCGGATAGGGGTCCTCCTCAGTGCCAGATATAAGATTTAAAAAAGTTACACACACATCCCACACCCGTGGAACCCCTTACGGTGACGAGAAAATATTCTAGATGCATTTTTAAAATCTCAAAATCGAATTATCATTTGGTAAAAAAATGTGTTTCATGTATAAACGTAGTATTTATATTTCGTGCAACTCCTCTCTCTCTCTCTCTCTCCTTCTCGATCTCTCTCTCTCTCTCTCTCTTTCACCGTCAACTCCCTCTCTGTGTGGTCGTCCCGTTCCGTCGCAGAAGGATGACGTGATCGCGGGGAAGTAAATCACTTCGTAATTTCGCAAACACAAAAATCACAACAATGTCGCACAAAGGCACACGCTTAAAGATTGAGATGAGGTTAATGGAAAAAACACAAAATCAACGATTGAAATTTTTTATAAAACAGAATTTCTGTAAATATAAAAGGATAGTTTTCGGCATAAAGAAAATTAGAGACATCCGCTCCGCTTTAATTAACGAAGAAAACTAAAAGAGTATTCACAGAGGTCCTCCAACTTTACAACTTACGGGGTTCAAAGGAACGGTGCTTTAGTTATTAAAAGGGCTGAGGCCATAATTTTACCTGAAAATTGAGATGACCGATTGCCGGTTTCATTTAATAGGCGACAACCGTAGTGACCAAGTGTTCTCAAAATTAATTTCTCTTTACAACAGGATAGTGTATTTTTGACGGTTTTTTCACATCGGTTCTTAAATTGACAGCATTCTCATTACCAGCGATATGACACATTTCTAACATCAGACGTTTGCGATAGTGACATTCATTCGCAAGAATTTTCACGTGATCAAAATCGAAAAAATGCTCTTTCTCAATACTATGCTTAGTGAGCATTGTCTGTTTCTAGGGACCTTATTTATATCTTTCTTGTGTTATTTAACCCTCACTCCTAACGGACGTTTAGTTTGGCCTATATAAACCGCTTTGCAATTTTGACCTTTTGACCAAATGCCATAAACAATATCGCTATTTTGCAAATTATTTAAATTATCTTTATTGCGCCTCAGGACCGACGTAAGATTTTTTGTTTTTAAACCCAGGAAACAAAAACCCATTCAATTGCATTTGAAGGAGTTTTGAGATCTTCTGCATAGCGTACCTGTCACTGGAATTCCAGTTACATGCCCATAGGTTAGAGTGTGTTTCGAATGAGAAACCGGTTTTTTTAATCGAAACACGTAATTTTTTCTCGTACCCATTCAGTAGCGATTATGAATTAGCATTAACCAATAGAGGAACAATAGTTCCGATAGACCATTATTAGTTCAAATAAAACAAATTTAATTTAAATAGTTTAAATTATTTATTAAAAACTAGTTAGATGGGCAACTTTCAAGAAAATCCTGGCATACTCACAGTCTACTTTCATTTATAGACTATTTATTTTCAGGCATTTTAATATTTTGTTGAACATTATTTTTCATATATTTGAATCACACATTTGAATTTTGAAAATTTATTTATATATTTTACACAACAAAAACTAAGTTTTGTCTTTTAAGTTACGTTTATAAATTCTCGTTACCACTGAAAGTAAAAAATGAATAAGTTATAATCTGTAGGTTATATGAAACTTCACATTTACCTCATATCAATTTCAAATTCACAAAGACCATCACTCTCAATTAATTGTATAGAAATTACCTTGAACAAAAATGCGGGTATTGAATTTCTAAAGATTGGGATGTTTGTGATGCAAATGGATATGAGAAAAATTCAGAGTCCGTTTCTAACACGTGGACTCCCTGCAACCATTAGCTTGTGCACTGACTAAATTAAATGTCACTGACGCTTAATTTAATATAAACCTTATCATTCTTGCACAAAATAATCTATTGAAAACTATTGTAAAAAGAGAGTTATATGTAACTAAAATAATCATTAAGTTTAGAAATAAATTGTCGTATCAATTATAATATTTAACAATATTATTTAACTCGAATTTCTTTAATTTTTGTTTAATCAGAATTGTCCTAATCAAATGTGTTACTACATACTTCTCATTCGAAGGAATTAATTCTTTAAAATTTGAATCTGGCCCATAGGAATTCCTTCAGGTTAGTCAGACTCATTCAACTCTATTCACTAAGCATTTTAACGAATGTGGAATGGGAGATTTCAAGCACCGCCGTAGTTATCTCATAATGCCCGAGAACTCTCGCAATTCGCTCAGATAGACCTTCAACATATGGAATGCTAATAAAAGACCTAATTTCGGCGTTTCATACTATTTCGTCAACTGTACGTTGTTCATATTGGGCCAAATTTATATTATCTTTGACAATTTTATCCGGGTAAAAGTTATCGCGAAGTGTGTCTTCCACTGATCGCAAATTTTCTTGATGATATTGTTCATCGGAAAGAAGGATGGCTCTGTCAACCATATTAAAAACTGCACTCTTTTTGTACTTTTGTAGATGAGTTGAATAAAAATTTAGGCATATACCAGACTAGGTGGGTTTGCGATACCAATTGCACTTTATTTCTTGAACGTACAAAAAAGTGTAGTTTTTAATATGGTTGACAGAGCTATTCTTCTTTCGGATAAACAATATCATGAAGAACATTTGCGATTATTGGAAGGCACACTTCGCAACATCTTTTACCCCGAAAAATTGTTAAAGATAATATAAATTTCAGATTACATATTTTGACGCGAAGTGAACAAAGTAGAGTTGACGAAATAGTTCAAACCGCGGAAATTAGGTATTTTATTAGCATTCCATATGTTGAAGGTCTATCTGGGAGAATTGCGAGAGTTCTCGGGCATTATGACATAACTACGGCGTTTAAAAACAAAAAAACCTTACGTCAGTCCTGAGGCCCACTAAAGATAAATAAAATAATTTGCAAAATACGATATTGTTTATGGCATTTGGTGCCAAGGTCAAAATTGGAAAGCGGTTTGCAATGCCAAACTAAGCGTCCATTAGGAGTATGGGTTAAAGAACACAAGAAAGATATAAATAAGGTCAATAACAAACAGACAATGCTCACTAAGCATAGTATTGAGAAAGAGCATTTTTTCTATTTTGATAACGCGAAAATTCTTGGGAATGAATGTCACTATCGCAAATGTCTGATGTTCGAAATGTGTCATATCGCTGGTAATGAGAATGCTGTCAATTTAGGAACCAACGTGGAAAAATTCTCAAAAATATACTATCCTGTTGCAAAGAGAAACAAATTTTTAGAACACATGGTCACTAACGGTTGTCGCCTACTAAAGCAGTAGTCGGCAAACTTTTTGCTTCATTTTCAGGTATGGTCAGGCTCCACCCGACTTAATTTTTTCTACTACTTTTCGGTCTATTCATGTACCTAAATGTGAGCGAGCTTACTCCAGCAAGGGTCTTTTGTCCACAGGCATGTCAAAGTAAGGAAATTTTAAAACTTTTAATTTTCTAATTAGCGATTTGAAAATAGCATTATCAGCATCTACGAATTTTTTCGATTCCAATGATATATTACTTGCCTAGAAAAGTTAAAATTTGAAGGAGTTTATAATCAAGAAACATCAGATTGACAGTCAATTTAATACTAAATACTTCTCAAATTTTCATTCTTTATAGACAAATTAGATATCTTTGGAATCGGAACAATACGTAGATGCCAAATATATTACTTTGAAGTCACTGATCGCAAAATTACGAATTTTTTAATCTCACATTTTTTCCAATTTTATAACAAAGGACTCCTGAGGAAAGGGATGATCTGGCCAAGCACACAGGTACTGCCCTGAGAGTAGGTCACAGGGCAGCCAGGGTAGGCTACCCTGCCCAGGGCAGGAGCGTGCCGACCACTGTACTAAAGGAAACCGGCAATCGGTCATCCCAATTTTCAGGTGGAATGCTGGCCACAGCCCTTTTAGAAACTAAAGCACCGTTTCTTTGAATCCCGTAAGTTGTAAAATTGGAGGACCTCTGTGAATACTGCTTCAGTTTTCTTGGTGATTTGAAGCGGAGCAGATGTCTCTAATTTTCTTTATGTCGAAAACTATCCTTTTTATATTTACAGAATTTCTAATTTTTAAAAATGTTCAATCGTTGATTTTGTGTTTGTTCTCATTAAATTCATCTCAAGCTTTAAGTGTGTGTCTCTGTGCGAAGTTGTTTTGATTTTTGTGTTTGTGGAAAAAGAAAAGAGAAGGAGAAGCGGAGAGAGAGAGAGAGAGAGAGAGAGAGAGAGAGCGAGCGAGCGAGAGTGAGAGAGAGAGAGGAGCTGCACGACATATAAATACTAAGTTTATGCATGAAACACATTTTTTTACCAACTGATAATTCGATTTTCAGGTTTTAAAAATGCATTTAGAATATTTTCTCGTCACCGTAAGGGGTTCCGCGGTTGTGGGATATGCGCTGGCTATCATATTTTGTGAAACAAATCGCGTAAGAGCTAGGAAATGAGATTAAAAGGTTAAAGAAATACACGAATAAAGACCAAAGAGACTGACAGCTGTTTGGCGCTGATCGATCAGCGTTACTTGATCGTACTACCAAGCATGTGTAATGTCGGTAAAGTTGCTCCTCTTGGCGGGAATTTGAAATTAAAACATAAATGCGATTTATGTTTTTAATTTTGGAATTGTTTATTTATATGTCTTACTTAGCTTCGGAATAGGAAAACTGTGAAAAGTGTTAAAAGGATGCCGCCATGAACTTGCTAATAATAATTGATAATAATTTTTTAATTAGAAAAATATATTATTTATTGATTTATTTACATATCTTGTTGTGTTGTAACGTGCAAAACACATATGGAAATGGCGCATCACGTAGAATCGTATAAATAAGGTAAGTACTATACAACCTATTCTCGCCTCACAGAACACTAATATTAATCGCATTCATTTATTATTGAAAATAACTACATATGCAGATTCTTGCAGACATTTAAAAACCATTGTCCTCTCAATATCAAAATATATAATAGAAATTATTGTGCACAGCAGACGTCGAATTTAGTAACAAATTTTGGAAGGAAAAAGTTGCAACAAATAAGCAAATAACTAAATCACCGGCGCTTACTTTTTACAAACTATTTTCTACGTCCTGATTCGCAAAGATTCATTATTCTCAGATGTCGAGACAGTGCACTCGGAGGGATTCAATGTGAAAAATTAACTGAATTATTATTCAAAATTTAAGAAATTTAAATTAGACCAAAATCCAAATTAAAAATCCCATTTAACGTCCAATAATCAAATTTATTTATTTATGTTTTTTATTTTTGTTTTATTGTAATTTGATGATAATAAAAATAAAGAAGACGAAAGAAAGAAAAAGTGAAGGAAGGGGGTGTGGTTGGCTGCCTTCTCATTTTTCTTTCCTCTTTTTTATTTTTGTCCGAAAGTTTTATTTGTTTTTTTTTTCAGATTATAATAGGATTTTTGGATTTTGTTTATTCGTTGTAGTCCAAATTTGGTCGTTGGATTCTTGTGTTATTTAACAGGATTTTGCACGAATTATTATTACCATTATTCAGTTTATTTAATTAATCGTTTGATTAATTAATTAAATTAATTAATCTACATGGCAGAAATCGATTATGGTAACAATCATAATAATAGTAATGATAATTAAATTAATTTTTTACATTGAATCTCTTTTAGGGCACTATCTCGATATCTAAGAATAATGAATCTGTGAATCAGGACGTAGTAAATAGTTTGTAAATTTTGCCTGAAAAAAGTTACTAAATTCTATGTCTGCTGTGTAGAATAATTAAGTAATTAAATCAGGGTTGCGTGTGTGCGTTCGTGTTGTGTGCATTTGCGTACAAAGTGCTGAGGGATAAATGGATTGTTTATTGAGTGAATTTCATTCTGGAGAAAATAAAAGGTATAAAGTAATATAAAATAAGAGTATAAATCGGGAAAGTGGGAAAGTTAGGTTAGTTTCAAAAACTGTCAGTTTGATAGTAAAAGAGGGTTACTGCATAGAGGAGGGTGCAGGAAAGGAGATAAGTAGAGCGAAAGTGAACGGGGGAGGCAGATTATAGGTAAATTTTAAGAAAAATTATTTCTAAAAGAAAAAATTAAATCACATCCTCGAAGAGTATCAGTATAGAGTTGCCATCTGGGGAGCAAGTAACGAATTGAATGCCGGATCAGGAGGATAAGTCAGAGATAGAGGAATGCGGGAATTTGAATGAGTTACTTGCTAATGATTCAGATGAAGATTGAAAGTTTTTCACGCCGAAGCAAAAAAAGGAAATCGCTCCGGTAACAAAGAGGGGTACAGGTAGACTGCCGGGAAATGATACTCTGTTGGTATAACGTAAGTGGCTTAAGAGTCAGAACGCACAGTGAAAACGATTTACAGGCGATATCGACGTTGAACAAGAGAAAAAGGGATCTAAATGAAAGTTTAGATAAATTTTTAAGTACAACGTCGTTTAAGAAAAACACAAAAAATGATAAGATCTCTAGTAAATAAAGTAAGAAATAGCCAAGGAGATGGGATCACAGTGCCGATATGCGTAATAGGAATGGGAAACACAGACGAGGGACAAAACAGTAAAGGAGAGGGAGGAAAAGAAATAGGAGCGGGGCGCTAGAAATGCTAATAAAGGAAATTAGAAGTTTGTGTTAGGAAAGAAGAGAGATAAAAGAAGGACAAAAGAGGATGTAGAGCATTGAGAAACAGACTCTGAATAGAAGCAGGGAATTGAGAGTATTTAGGAAAGAGTTGAAAGAAAGGGTGTTAGAATGGGAAAAAGAGTTAACAGGGCTGAAGGGAAGGATAGGATACCTAGAGAAGGAAGTAAATACGCTGAGGGAAGAGAAATAGAGAGAGATAAATAGGCAAAAGATGAGGCACTAGAAAAACAATTGAAACAAGGGGAAGAGAGAAGGATAGAGAGGGACGATAATAGATTGGGACAGGAAAATTTAAAGGAAAGGGTGAAAATAAAGGATTTAAGAACCAAAGTAGAGTCGATAGAGAGAAAAACTGAAGCAGCACAAGGAAGAAATTTACAAGGAATGGAAAAGAAAGTGAATGGGGCAGAAAAGGAGATAGAAAGAAGGGAGAGGAAGGAAAGAAGAAATAAACTGACAATCGTAGGTCTACAAACTACAGTAGGAAATGAAATGGCAGCGGTGTTTAAGGTACTCGAGAAAGATTTAGGGTTAAGTGGAAAGATAAAGAAAGTCAGGAGACAGGGTACAACCGAAAAAGAAGTGATAGTAATGGAAATGAAATCATGGGAAGCAAAGCAGGTTGTGATGGAAAACAAATATAAATTAGGTAAAAAGAAGTGTATGTTGATCATGATCATATGTTCCAAGAAAGGGACATTTAGCGTAAAATAAGGGAAATTGCAAAAGAAGGGAAAAAAGAAGGTAAGACAGTTAGGGTAGAATACCAGAAAATGTGTGTAGAACGTGAATGGTACATTTGGAATAAGGACAGAGAAAGGTTAAAGAAAGGTTCGACGTGGTTGGATTAACGGAAACTCGGATAGAGAAAAAAGACTGGGAAATTATAAAAATTAAATTTCCATTATTACTGCCGTTATTACTAACATAGAGGGATGGGAGCCTGTAGGACAAATGATAGTAGAAGCCAGGATGGAATCAGATCACCACCCATTAGGAGTTTATCTGAAAGGCAGAATAAGAAAGGAATTCAGAAAGAATACGAGAGAATTAATCGAGAAAAAAGTGTGGACTGAAGAAACAAAGAGGGATTATACAGAAAAAACAGAAAAGTTAGAGTTTAAGAAGAGAGTGTTGAGTGAAGTATGGGAGGAGTTGAAAGAAAAGGCCAAGAAGACTAGCGTTACAAAGAAATTTAGGAATAGATTGGAAAAGGATAGAAATTGGACAAACATTTGATGGGACAAATAATTTAAGAAAAAGACAAAAGAGGTTTAAAAAGAGTATAAACTTTGGAGGAGGAGAAAAAGGAAAATTACGTCACATCCAGGAAGGAGTAGAGAGATTTATCTAAACAGAAAGAGGAAAATAAGAAAAAAGAATTAGAGGAGAAAATAAGTCAAATTAAAACAGAAAGGGAGGCATGGAAGTTTATTTATAAAATGAGGAGGAAAAAAGGGGGAATAGGGGATAAGATTGGCATGGATGAATGGGGGATGTATTTTAAAGAAATGTTTCAAGGCACGGGTGAAAAAATGACTGACAATTGGACGAAAAGTAAATTAGAAGATAAAAGGGAGTTGCAAGATGAAGAGATAGAAGTGCAGATTAAAAGATTAAATAAGGGCAAAGCAGGAGGCAGTGACGGGCTAGGTAACGAGCCCTGGGTGTACAGTAGCGGGGAAGCCAGAAGAAAGTTAAAAGAAGTAGTAAAAAGAGTACAGGGGAATAACATTATTGAATACAGCTCACAAGGTATATGCAATCAGCCAGGTTTTAAAGAAGGTAGAAGCTCTATAGATAATATCTATATTCTTCAACACGTGGTGGAGAAGGAACTTGAAAAAAAAGGAGGAAAAGTATGTGGCTTCTTTGTTGATTTAAAAGCAGCGTCCCCATCGGTAGATGGTTCAACTTATGGGAAGTAGTGGAGAAGAGGAGAACAATCATAGGTCTGATAGAGAGAGTGAGGGAAATTCATAAAGAAACGAGAGATAAGTTAAAGGTAGGGAATAAAACCTCGGAAGAATTCTGGACGGAAGTAGGATTGAGACAGGCATCTCCACTGAGGCCGCTTCTTTTTGCGGTATTCATAGTGGACATAGAGGAACATTTTAAGAATGGGTTAGCGGGAGGTTTAGTGGTAGGAGGGGACATATTTTGGACTTTAGCATACGCGGATGATGTGATAATAGTAGATATAGAAGAAGAGGTTTTGACAAATACGATGAAAAGACTGGATAAGTATTTAGAAGCAAAGAAATTGGGTTTAAGTGTGGCAAAGTCTAAGGTTTTGGTTTTTGGGAGACAAATAGTAGGGAGAAGGGAAGAATGGTCTGGACGTGGAGGGGATAAGGTGTTGAGGAAGTCAAAGAGTTTACATATCTGGGATTTTTATTTGAGAAAAATAAGAATGTAAAAGATCACGTCAAAGAAAGAGTTAAAAGAGCAGATATAGTCATGAAGAAAGTATGGGGCATAAGGAAAAACTTATTTAAAGAATACTACAAGAAAAGAATGAGAATGTTTGAGGCGCTTATACTGAGTGTTCTAATGCATGGAGTTTAAATATGGAGATGAAAGGAATATGAGGAGGTGGAAAATTTGCATTAAAAATACATTAAATGGACGCTAGGATTGGACAGATGGACGCCATGGTATATAGTTCGGAAGGAGGTTAAAAGGGAAAAAATTAAAGTAAGAACAGATAACGGGGCTTGCAAATACGAAGAAAGACTTTTGGAGAGCAAGGCCAGAACTATAGTGAAAGCGTGCTTGAAGGAAAGAGAAGATGGAAGAGGGGATGATTATGGATTGAAAGAAAGAGAAAGGTAGTTGAATAGGTATGGTTGCTTAAAGAAACGGGTAAAGAAATGCATGGAAGGGGAATGAAAAATCAACAAGAGTTGATAGAAGGAGATAAAGAATTTTTTAAGTGAGGAATAGAAAATAAAATAAGAGAAGCTAAAAATAATGAGAAAAATAAATGGATAAAAGTAGAAGGAATAGCAAAATATTTGGAAAGAAAATGGGAAAGAGGATCTCAAAAAGTAATCGCGAGGGTAAGATGTGGTAATACAGAAGTGTGGAATAAATACTGGTGTACATGTTATGTGAGAGAGTTAGAGGGACTTTAACGCATTGGCTGGAAGATAGTGATAAAATTGAGAAGGGGAACATGACTATGGGAAAGGTCCTGCATGAGAAGGGGGCAGTAGAGGTGGTGGAATGGTTAAGGGAGTTGGAAAGGAAGAAGAAGTAAGCGAGAAAGGAGAAAAATGGAGGACAGGGTTAGAATAATTACCTTTATAAAATAAGAATATGTAAAATTTACTAAATGAGAATAAGAGAAAAGTTGGCAAGCGCAAAACGGTAGCGATGAAAGAAACAAAAAGCATACATGCAATAGAGTAAGACGTATTTACGATAGATTAAAGGCGTATTGGTGGTAGAACATGGCGTATTTTGCGATAGAATAAAGATTATTGCGATGAAATAAGGCGTGAATTTTTCGGCCCTAGTGACTACAATTATTATTTAATTAATTCAATTAATTAGTATAATTAATTTAATTAATTAGTATAATTAATTTAATTAATTACTTTACACGGTGGACATCGAATTTAGTAACAATAATAATAATAGTAATAATAATGCAATTCATTTTTTACATTTGTCACGTTCCGCGACTTTTATAATTATAACTAATTATAAACAATGGAACACGTTAATTAAAAAGCAATAAATTAATTAACAAGGAAACCAGAAAAGGCAGCTGCATTTTCAAACTCATACGCTCACAATATGCTGGTACCTATAAGTACGTACACAACGCAGTAAACAAAAATAAGCGATACACATACATTTTCGCATAAATACCAGCAGACTACACATTAACTGAAATGCCATAAGTTTATCAGCAAGCCAACAGTGAAAACAAACCATATTTTCAGTCCCGTAAGTTTACAAAATGCTGGTACCTAAACTACTCATCTATATCATTTAGACATTCTGACCTACATATTTCTATGACGGACACCAGCATCTTAGATCTAAAAGCAATAAAAGGACACACGCAAACCTTATGCTCTTCTACGCAATATAACATCTTACCCTTGGACATCTAGGAAGGGATACAATATATTTTTGTAAGTGAGCCATTCATCATATTTGGGCACATAACGATTCCTAATCACTGATTGACTATCTTACTAATTAGCCCCTTGGTACTTAGGAAGGGATACAAGGTATTATGGCTTATACAATATTCTCCATATATGGGTTTATACATAATTCTCAACGCCCACTGGACAATTAAACTCTTACCACTCTTCTACCTAATTGATTTTATCAACGCTGATTGGAACCAAGCGGAATCCCTACTTCTAAAACCACTCACCCCTACGGGAATCTAAGAAGGGATCTTGTGAATAAATGCAACAGATTTGGAAGCAGAAATCAGTTTTAGTTTTTACCCGTTTAGTTGATTATACTCCAGCTGTAGTCTCACTCCAGTCTCAGTTCAGTAATCCCAACTTTGGCATGTAGGCGCTTGCGCTAGTCTGGTCCAATAGTTCTGACCCGTCAACCATATAAATATAAAATCAACGAAGAATAGCTTCTGCGTGAAAGTCCGAGTCGAGAACACTTGCCACAAAGGGACAACGCAGCCCAGATACGTTGACATTAACGAATTCACGGGAGGGTGGAGAATTCCATGAGTGGGGAGAGCCGCTATCTTACAATGTGCCGCTTGATTATGCGCACGAATGTTTTTTGCCGACAAACTGTGTATGAAAATATAAACATGTGGACGCTGCAATGTTTGTCGCGGTACATAAAAAATGGCAGACCTCCCCCATCATTGCATCAACCCCGCAATGGCATGCCTAGTCCCGTGTTTCCTATGTCCATGCATATTCAGCACCATTCAGCCCCTGCGGGTACCCATACAGGGTCCCTACAGAAGCAAGAGATACTTTCGGTTCGAGGAAAGAGAGGGCGAATCTTCTACTCTCTACACAAAAGAACTTCGTAAGTAACCAAATATTATTTAACACTTATACAATCTTTTCTCTTATCAATGAACATTTGATTAATTTGTTATCCTTATTTAAGGTGGACTAAAGAATCAAATAACTCGAGGTGATTCGGTAATTTGTAAGGAAATGAGTACCCAGCTGAAAGCTAGAAACCACCCAGCTTGTCAAATTTGATCTCTCGAATTAAATTCTCATGGTACTCAAATAAATATAAATTAATCTATAAATTCCAATGTAATTAATTTATTTCTAGTAATCGGTAGTTATCCTCATCCCAGCTTTCTATTTTATTTTAAACTGAAACCTAAAACGAGGAATAACTTTAAAATAAAATAAGGTATAAGATAAGTTACATCTCTTGGGACGTAATACATTGAATCTCTCTGAGGGCACTTTCTCAATACCTAAGAATAATTAATCTGTGAATAACGACGTAGTAAATAGTTTGCAAATTTCGCTTGAAAAAAAATGTTTACTCAATTCGATGTCTGCTGTGCAGAATAATTATTTAATCATATTATTAAAATAAATAAATAAAATTAATTAAAATGATCAAATTAATTAAATCAAATAAATTAATTTAGTAACATTTTTCGAATTTAGTAACATTCTTTTTCAGGCAAAATTTGCAAACTATTTACTAAGCCCTGATTCACAGATTCATTATTCTTAGATATCGAGATATAGCCTCAGAGATATTCAATGTAAAAAATTATTAGAATTATTATTACTATTATAAAAACATTTCTATGTTGAAATGTTGTCACAGGTTTATACTAACCAACATGTCGAAGGGATTTTTGGTTAGAGATGGATTTTTATTTGATCATTTTTGCACGGGGATGTCCTAGTATATATCATCAGTCACGGACGCATTTTTATAATGCAATCAAGTGATCTGATGAGAGCAGTCTGCCCAGACATATTGGACAAAGCCTGGTTTTACCCCATCATTGACGGACTGGGTTGCAGTCAAGTACACGATGGGGGGACCTACAACTTAAGGTGGGTTCCGAACCACCAGAACCTCGATAAAGGTACAATGAAAAATTTCCAGAGGTACCGGCTCCGGGATCGAACCCCGGACCTCTGAGGTGAAGTCCGAGTGTCTAACCAACTGAGCCACCGAAGCTACTATTATTATGTAACTTTTACTAGGGTGAACCCGGTGATACATCATAGCCACGGACTAAGTAAAGTGACTCATGAGATTAGAATGTTATAAATTAATGCAAATAATTTAATACCATACGATGGTTAAAACCTCCTGCGATGATGTTGTAGGTATACAATTACGAGCGGCCACGAGCGTTGGAGGTGACAACAGTCACCTCTGGATGCTTTCTTAGAGCTACCATCTGCCACTCCACGGGTTTTTAGTCCTTCGCTTCCTGATGATCAAGAAAGTTTCTTACAATGCGACAGGTGTTTAATAAAACCGCCTTCTAAGCTGCTGCCAATACCCTACTAACTCCTAAATGTTCAAGATGTTCAGTGCATCTTGCTTGCACATTGTCTGTAGCCGAAATCACAAGGGGTTGAATAGATGCATGATTTACATTCCTCCTAATGGTCTTTACTTCATGCCTTAACTCGCTATACTTGTGGATCTTGGTTGTATAGGTTGACTGAAAATTTCGGTTAAGCGGACAAGCAATGTCGATGTCAGGTTGATTGGCCCGGATGTAATGATCCGTTTGGATAGTAACATCCCAATATAAGATGTAATCTTCGCTTTCTAAAACGGGCATTGGAATGTATGTATAGAAGCGCACCCATTCTTTTAAGAGTCCTAGGTTTAGGGCAAGTTGTTGATGTATAATGCCCGCTACATCATTATGTCTGTGCGTATATTCTCTCTGAGCCGTTACGCGACAGCCATCAATAATGTGCTCGATGGATTCGTTGGTATCTCCACATAATCGGCACCGGTCAACCACATCTTGATGTAACACGTGTTTGCGATAATTTCTGGTGCTGACAACCTTGTCCTGTATTGCAATGATGAATCTTTCCGTCTCTGGTAAACAGAACACCCTTTCTTAGCCAAAAATTAGATGCCTCACTATCCACTTCACTTTGATCTAATGTGTTGGGGTGCTCGCCATGGATGGCTTTCTGCCTCCATTGTATTTCTTATTCCTCTATGGTTTCTGTCTTGATATTCAAGGGCCCATCTGAGGACAAATTTAAGGGCGTGTATTCAAGATCCGCTTGACAGATGGTTCTGTAAAGCGCAACATTTCGTTTGCTGTTAAAATAGTCTCGTATCTGTATAACTTTATTATTAATTAATTATTATTATAAAAAAACATTTCTGTGTGAAATGTTTTCACAGGCTTATACTGCCCAACATGTCGAAAAGGCATCTTTGGTTAGAGTTGGATTTTTATTTGCTCATTTTGCACGGGGCTGTCCCGGTATATATATCATCAGTCACGGACGCATTTTTATAATGCAATCAAGTGATCTGATGAGAGCAGGCTGCCCAGAAATATTGGGCAAAGCCTGGTTCTTACCCCATCATTGACGGACTGGGTTGCAGTCAAGTACACGATGGGGGGATCTACAGCTTAAGGTGGGTTCCGAACCACCAGAACCTCGGTAAAGGTACATTGAAAAATTTCCATAGGTGCAGGCTCAGGGATCGAACCCCGGACCTCTGAGGTGAAGTCCGAGTGTCTAACCAACTGAGCCACCGAGGCTCTTTAATTATTTTTAATTTAATAATAATAATTATTATTATTATTGTTACGAAATTCGGCGTCTGCCGCTCTGTCTCGACATCTAAGAATCATGAACCTTTGCGAAACAGGACGTAGAAAATAGTTTTAAAAAGTAAGTGCCGGTAATATAGATATTTGCTTATTTGTTGTAAATTTTTCCTGCCTAAATTTGTTACAAAATTCGACGTCTGCTGTATAGAATAATTAGTTAATTGAATTATTCAATTAAATTAATTAAATAAATTAAGTAATAATAATAGTAACAATAATTCAATTGATTTTTTACATTGAATCTGGCCGAGTGTACTGCCTCGACATCTGAGAATAATGAATCTTTGCGAATAATGGCGTAAAAAATTGTTTGTATGAAGTAAGCGCCGGTAATCTAGTTATTTGCTTATTTGTAGCAACTTTTTCCTGCAAAAATTTGTTACTAAATTCGACGTCTGCTGTGTACAATAATTTCTAATATATATCTCGATATTGAAAGGACGATGATTTTTAAATGTCTAATACTTACCTTATTTATAAGATTCTACGTAATGCGCCATTTCAATATGTATTTTGCACGTTAAAACACAATAAGATATGTAAATAAATCAATAAATAATACATTTTTTAAATTGAAAAATTATTATCAATTAATATCAGCGAGTTCATGGCGACATCCTTTTATCACTTTTCACAGTTTTCCAATTCCGAAACCAAGTAAGACCTGTTAATAAGTAATTACAAAATTAAGAATACAAATCGCATTTTTATTCTAATTTAAAATTTCTGCCAAGAGGAGCAACTTTACCGACAGTACACATGCTTGGTAGTACGATCAAGTAACGCTGATCGATCAGCGCCAAATAGATGTCAGTCGCTTTGGTCTCCATTCGTATATTTTTGTTGAACACTTTAATCTCATTTTTCAGCTCTTACGCGATTTGTTTCGAAAAATCAGATAGCAATCGCATATTCCACAACCGTGGAACCTCTTTTGGTGACGGCAAAATATTCTGAGTGTATTTTTAAAACTTCAAAACCGATTTATCATTGACTGCTGGTAAGTTTTGAGCGTCTGATAGATTTTATTTAGTTTTTATTCGACAGCAAAATTGATTTCAAGTCATGTCAAATTTAATATAAAAACAATTACTTTTAAGAGCAAAAAACGAAAAACTGTTATTTAATTGCGGCCGATTTTTTGGAAATGGTTAATTTTTTTACATGAAACTCAATATCTCGGGGGAATATTTTTTTTAACTAAAAATTACATTTTTTATCTCAATCTGCAGTCTTGCCCGCTCTAATTTTAGGTTAGTGTCACTTTCAGATTGTCAATTTCCATCTAATTCCTCTAACCTGGCTAGATTTTTCTCATGAAACTTTTGCAGCCTTAAATCAGTAATATTTCAGCTCGGGAATGCACTTTTGTTTTATTGTTAAGGCCTTGTGATGAGTGGGCCACGTGACCAGATTCCTACCTTACCTCCACTTTATTTTATTTTCCAACTTATTATCACACGAAACGCCACATCGAGTTGAAAATTTGAGATACTAACAAGAAACACTAAGAATTGTGGGTCTGGTCCTAAATTGGTATAATTACGAAAAAAGTTTTTTGTTGTAAATCATTTTTTTTTTTGCTTTTTTCATAATAATTAAAATTTAGGACTAGACCCACCTTTCTTAGTGCTTCTTATTTATTATCCCAAATTTTAAACTTGATGTGGCGCTTCGTGTGAAAATAAGTTTGGAAATAAAAAAAGTGAGAGTAAGGTAGGAATCTGGTCACGTGACCCACTCGTCACATGGCCTCAAATGGTGATTTTATTTTTACAGAATGCTTTTTGCTCTCATGTAAACTTGCCAAAATGTCCCTTAGCACCATTTGGACTAATGCCCTTATATTATAGTCTCATACTGACACTGAACTTCATAACCATTACAAAAATTTCCTTCATTTTGGGTGATGGGTCAAATTTGGGCCCTATGATAATTTTGAACCCTAGGTCATTTCTGGGCCACTAAGTCAATTTCGCGCACGTATTGCGCTGGGGCTATTATAACGTAATTTCCAACAACTTCAGTTATGAATGAGCTAGAAAATTTCTTTAAATTTTCGAACAAAGCTTACTGAAAAAATGTTTGGTTAAGTCTTTGAAATCTTGTCCTCCCATATTTTACCACCCCTAATCTCCTCACACTCCTATCCCCTCACTTCTCGGAAAAAGTACGATGGACGTACGGACAATGGATAATCCAGTCGCCACTAACACTTTTGTATGCACTAATAGGTCCCCGCTAATAATCTTTTTCAAAAGGTCTAAAAAATTCCCCTGATTACGAATATCTTGGGTAGGTTTTCGAAATCTTTAAGTTCCTAAGAGAACCTCTTAGAGAAGCAATTTTGTACTTGTGCTATTTGCGAGAAAGAAGAACCTAATAGGTACTTCCTAGAACAACTTTGAAACCATTATTTTGAGTTTTAATATCCGATTAATTTAATTTCGAGTTTCTATTCAAATTCATAAGAGAAGCTCTTAGAGAAGCAATTTTGTAAATGCGCAATTCGCGATAAAGCAGACCCTAATAGGTGCCTCACACAGCCACTTTGAAAGCATTATTAAAAGTTTAAACTTGAATAATTTCATTCCGATTGGCCATTAGAAATCCTAATAGAAACCCTTAGAACAGCTATTTTAAACTTGCGCCATATTCGTGACAAAATTGTGATCAAACTGCTCGAGAACAAAAAAGTAACGATGTTTTCGAACACTCTGACAAAATTGTGACAGAACTGTTCTGCAACTATGTGTTAGAACTGTTCTGTAACAGTTTCTATGCAAATGTTCCTGGAAAAAACTGAGCATAGACGTTCTATAATATCTGTTAGATGTTTTTTCTAGACCTGTGCCTTAATAGTGTTATATCGAAGTTCTAGAACACTGTTACAATTGTGTTCTCGAACGAATTAGGAACAACCCAGTGAGCACCGGAACATCCTAAAGACGTCCTTAGGACGGCTCTAAATGTACTGGGACACTCTTCGACAATGGCGTCTAAGTCCTAAAGTTGTCCGCAAGATGTCCGCAGGGCTGTTCCTAAAGGCGCCCCAAAAAGACCTATAAGAGACATGGTTCTTTTGTCACGATAAAAAGTGGAAGACCTACCTGTGGGCACCAGGACATAAAAAGGACGTCGTAAAAACGTCTTTATATGTCCTAAAACATTGTGAGTATAAAGTGAGCCATGATGAGTATGAAATGCGTTGCTTGGCTTAAAATGTTAATTATCGTTCGTTTATTGGGGTTTTGAAAATGATATAACATTATTAATTTTGCTTTTATCGAAAAAAGTCGTTAAGATTAATTGTTCGTATTTCCGAGTCAACAGTTCAAAATTCGATGAATCGCTAGCAGCTGTTGGTGCATTTTGGAACAATTTATCGTTAAACTGGTCAAAAGTTCGGGTGAAAAAAACGTCATTTTAGTGCTCTTGAAACTCATCGGGGATGATTGTTTGAATGTTAAGAACTAAAAAAAAATTGACTGGTAGCTTCACGGCAGTGCCAATGTTGACTAGCAGGCTGTAACACGTGTAAAAAATTCTAGTGAAAAGACGTCATTTTATTACTCTTGAAACCCATCAGAAATGATTGTTTGATGGCTAAGAACTAACAGAAAATTGACTGGCAGATTCTCGGTGGCGCCGAACTTGACTGGCAGGCTGTCAAACGTGTCAAAAATTCGAGTGAAAAGACATGATTTTAGTGCTCTCGAAACCCATAGGGGACGATTGCTTCCATGCTACGAACTAAACAAAATTTAACTGGCAGCTCATTGGTGGTGCCAAAGATGACTGGCGCGCTGTCAAATTTGTCAAAGATTCGAGTGAAAAGATGTCATTTTAGTACTTTTGGAACCCGTCGGGGATGATTTCTTGAATGCTGAAAACTAATAAAAAATTTACTGGCCGCTTCTTAGTGGTACCAAAGTTGACTGGCGTGCTGTCAAACATGTCAAAAATTTGAGTGAAAAAAGGTCATTTTAGTACTCTTGAAACCCATGGGGGCGAATGTTTGAATGCTAAGAACTAACAAAAAAATTGACTCGCCGCTTGTCGGTGGTGCCAAAGTTACCTGGCATACTGTGAAACGGGTCAAAAATTCGAGTGAAAAGATGTCATTTTAGTTATCTTGAGACCCATTGGAAATGATTGCTTGCATGCTACGAACTAAACAAAATTTAACGGGCAGGTCCTTGGTGGTGCCAAAGTTGACTGGCGTGCTGTCAAACATGTCAAAAACTCGAGTGAAGAAGGATCATATTAGTACTCTTCAAACCCATCGGGTATGATTGTTTGAATTCTAATAACTAACAATAAGATCGACCTGCAGCTTCTCCGTGGTGCCAAAGTTGACTTGCATGCTGTCAAACATGCCAACAATTCAAGTGAATATATGTTACTTTAGTACTATTGAAACCCTTTGGAAATGATTGTTCAAGTTCTAAGGTTTAACAAAAAATGTCACTAGCAGCTTCTCGGTGGTACCAAAGTTGATTGGCAGGCTTTCAAACGTGTCAACAAATTGAGTGAAAAGACGTCATTTTAGTACTCTTGAAACCCATTGGAAATGATAGTTTGAATGCTAAAACTAACAAAAAATTGAACGGCATCTTCTCGGTTGTGCAAAATTCGACGAGCATGCTGTAAAACGTGACAAAAATTCGAGTGAAAAGACGTCATGTTAGTACTCTTGAAACCCATCGGGGATGATTGTGTGAATGATAAGAACTAACAAAAAATTGACTGGCAGTCTGTCAAGCGTGTCAAAAATTCGAGTGAAAAGACGTCTTTTTCGTACTCATAATACCCTTCGGAAATGATTGTTTGAATGCTAAGAACTAAACAAAATTTAACTGGCAGATCCTTGGCGGTGCCAAAGTTGACTGGTATGCTGTCAAACTTGTACAAATTTCAAGTGAAAAGAAGACATTTTAGTACTCTTCAAACCCTTTGGAAATGATTGTTTTATTGCTAAGAACTAAACAAAATTTAACTGGCAGCTACTTGGTGGTGCCGAAGTTGACTGGTATTCTGTCAAACGTGTGCAAATTCGAGTGAAAATACGTCCTTTTAGTACTCTTGGAACCCATTGAAAATGATTGTTAGAATGCTATAAATTAACAAAGAATTGGCTAGTATTTTCTTGGTCTTGCAAAAGTTGACTGGCATGCTGTCAATCGTGTCAAAAACTCGATTGAAAAGACGTCATTTTAGTACTCCTAAAACTCATCCGAAATGATTATATGAATGCTAAGAACTAAATAGACTTTAACTGGCAGGTGCTTGGTGGTGATAAAGGTGACTGGCATGCTGTCAAACGTGTCAAAAACTCGAGTAAAAAGACATAATTTTACTACTCTTGACACCCATTGGAAATCATTGTTTGAATGCTAAGAACTAACTATAAATTGACTGGCAGATTCATGGTGGTGCCGAAACTGAATAGCAGGCTCTCAAACGTGTCAAAAATTCGAGTTAAAAGGTGTCATTTTAGTACTCTTGAAACCCATTGGAAATGATTGTTTCAATGCTAAGAACTAAACAAAATTTAATTGGCATCTGCTTGTTGGTGCCAAAGTTAGCTGGCATGCTGTCAAACATGTCAAAAAGTCGAGTGAAAAAACGTCATTTTATTACTGTTTAAACCCATGGGGGATGAATGTTTAAATGCTAAGAATTAATAAAAAAATTGACTGGCAGCTTCTCGGTGGTTCTAAAGTTGACTGGCATGCTGTCAATCGTGTAGAAAATTCTAGTGTAAATACGTCTTTTTAGTACTTTTCAAAGCCAATGGCAGTTATTGTTTAAATGCTAAGAACTAACAAAGGAATTGACCTACAGCTTCTCCGTGGTGCCAAAGTTGACAGGCAGGCTGTCAACCGTGTCAAAAATTCGGTTAAAATGACATCATTTACTGCTCTTAAAACCCATTGGAAAGGATTGTTTGAATGCTAAAAACTAAACAAAATTTAACTGTCAGCTCCTTGGTGGTGCCAAATTTGACTGGCATGCGGTCAAACATGACAAAATTTCGAGTGAAAAAATGTCATTTTAGAATTCTTGAAACTCATCGGGGATAATTATTTTAATGCTAAAAACTGAAAAAAATTGATATGCTCCTTCTCTGTGGTGCCAAATTTGACTGACCGGCTTCTAATCGTGTCAATAATTCAAGTGAAAAGGTGTCATTTTAGTACTCTTCAAACTTATTGGAAATGATTTTTCGAATGCTAAAAACTAACAAAAAATTGACTGGCATCTTCTCCGAGGAGCAATAGTTGACTAGCATGCTTTCAAACCTGTCGAAAACTCGAGTGAAAAGACGTCATTTTACAATTCTTGAAACCAATTGCATACGATTGTTTGAATGCTAAGAACTAAACAAACTTTAACAGGACAGGGTTGTGATCTTACATTATTTCTGTGACCAGTCACAGGAGTGCCTTCCCGCGCTAACGGGGCATTGGAGAAGGAGCAGTGGTGTGATCTTACATTATTTCTATGATCAGTCACAGGAGTGCCTTCCCGCCCCCTACGGGGCGTTGGAAAAAGGACAGGGGTGTGATCTTACATTATTTCCGTGACCAGTCACACAGGTGCCTTGCCGCCCCTTATGGGGCGTTGGAAACGGTGTAGGGGATGTGACCTTGAATTAATTCTGTGATCAGACACAAGGCCGCCTTTCCACTTATCAGAAATTGGAAAGGTTAATGGGTGTGACTTAAATTATTTCTAGTAGCAAGTCCAATTTTTAAAAATTCTAAACTTTTTACTAAGATATTCCTTATTTTTCACAAAAAAAAACTAAGACCTTTCGTGAATTTGTATTAGTAACAAAAATAAATAAAGAAAAATATAAAATTTTAATAGTTTTTTGAAACTTCAAATGATAAAAGTAAGATCCAATCCAAGTGCGCGGAAATCACCGTAACATAGAGCAAATATAAAAAATGGATTTGGATGAGTTAAAGCTTAAAGGACTACGTTTTCTAAAATCTAACCTAACTTTAAGTTTTATTCGTTTGTGAATTTTTCTAGGGACAACTAGCAGTTTGATTAGTGTTTGGCTAACTCAAAAGGAGTAAAATTTTTAAAATGCATAATTTTAGGGACGACTAGACAAATAGTGAAAATAGGCTAGTCATCCCCGAATTTTGAGATCACTAGTCAGCTGGTGAGAATAGGCTAGTCGTCCCGAATTTTGGGACGTCGAGACACTTCGTTTCTAAAAATACTATAAAAGAGTTAAATTTCATAAAATTCTTGGAAAAACTTTCAAACCATTAGAATAGATTAAAAATTAGATAGAATTTTATTATAAATAACCTGAAATCTTGGGAAAAGTCGTTATTTTAACTTTGAAATCTTTTAAAATATCCTGTATTCTAAAAATCCTAAAAAGAAATATTTTTAAATATCTCTTTAAAATCATATCAACTCGATGTCAGAATTCTTGTGTTATTTATGTGAATAACACGTTCGTTCCTCAACACTGCACCGATCCAGGTTGCTGATCAATCTCTCTAGCAATCACCCCAAACGAAGAACCTCACGAAGTCGTTATGTCAGGTTTCCTACTTGCTCTATTAGTGGCCATGTGAGCTTTTCATTCTCCATAGCTAGGATAAATCTACACTGTTAGAAATGTCTGTATTAAGTTTGATACATATGTATTGGAAGTTTTTTTCGGATATGTGTATTAAATTTAAGATACCACTAAATTAAAAATTTGAAACACACATCTAAAATTTAATACACATGTGTATTAAGATTAATACTGATATATATTAAATTTAATACGCATGTGTAATAAATTCAATATAATTCTGTATTAAATTTCAGATGTGTGTTTGAACTTTCAAATTTGGTGGTATCTTAAACTTAATAAACATATCCGAAAAAAACTTCCAATACTTCGGTATTAAAATTAACACAGCAATTTCTAACAGTGAAATAACTTTTGTTGCAATTAACTACATAAAGAGAGATTTTTTTGTATACTAAAAAATCTCTCTCGGTCTAGGTAATTGAAAAAACGTCATTTGGGTATTTTTGTGTCTAGTTTTAGAATGATACCAAACATTAATTTTATAAATAATTTATATACTTCAAATAAATAAATGAATAAATAAATATATATGCAAATAATTTTTTGAATATGTTTAGCAGTTCCGCGAAGTTGAAGACCATATAATTAAAGGTTTTCGCTTTTCTTTTTGCCTCTCATCTTTTTTCACCTGTTTCTGGACTGATTTTTGATTCCTCTGGAATCAAACGGAAGGACCTAGGCAAAATTCACTGAATGCGTCCTCGAGTATGGGTAGAGGGTACATGTACCAAGAGTGTCTGCTGAATATGGTTACAACCGTAAAGGAAAACAAACGACTGATCTTAAGACCAAAAGACGAATGAATCGACTGAACACGAAGAATTTCATCTATCAGATATATGGGTTTGACACCACTAACACACCCTTACGAGTACTTGAAAACTATCATTAAAACAAAAAATGTCAATTCTTCATGAAATCGACCTTTTGAACAATGTATTCTCGTATTCTTTTACTTAAAATTATTAATATTGGTCTAGAGGAATATTTATTATAATTGGTTCATTAATTTGTTATTATTTAAACAAATGGAATTTGTTTAAATAATTTTTTTCTCGAAAATTCTTTTTTCCTGCTAAAATTTATTACTATTATTCTAATGGGATATTTCTTAACATTCACTTATTAAGGGTTTATTTATTGAGCAAATGGTATTTGTTTAAGCAATTTTCTTTCGAAAATTTGGCACCACCGAGAAGATGCAAGTCAATTTTTTTGTTAGTTCTTAGCACTGAAACAATCATCCCTGACGGATTACAAGAGTACACATATGACGTCTTTTCACTCGAATTTTTGACATGTTTATCAGCATGCCCGTCAACTATGGCACCACCGAGAAGCTTGCAGTTAATTTTTTGTTAGTCGCTAGCATTCAAACAATCATTTACAATGGGTTTCAAGACTATTAACATGACGTCTTTTCACTCGAGTTTTCGTCACGTTTGACAGCATGCCAGTCAACGTTTGCACCACCAAGAAGATGCCACTCAATTCTTTGTTAGGTTATAGCATTCAAACAAACATTTCCAATGGGTTCCAAGAGAACCATAATGACGTCTTTTCACTCGAATTTTTGACAGGTTTGATAGCCTGCCAGTAAGCTTTGGTACCACCGAGAATCGGCGAGTCAATTTTTTGTTAGTTCTTAGCCATCAAACAATCATTTCCCATGGGTTTTAATGGTACGAAAATGACGTATTTTCATTCCAAATATTTGACATTTTTGATAGCATGCAATTCAACTTGGGAACCAGGAAGAAGCTGCTAGTCAATTTTTTTCTTTGTTCTTAGCATTCAAACAATCATTCCCGATGGGTTTCAAGAGCACTAACATGACGGCTTTTCGCTTAAATTTTTGACACGTTTAACAGCATGCCCGTCAACTTTTGCACCACTGAGAAGATGCCAGTCAATTTTTTGTTTGTTTTTAGCATTAAAACTATCATTTCCAATGGGTTTTAAGAGTACTAACATGAGGTCTTTCCACTCGAATGTTCGACATGTTTGACAGTCTGTCACTCACCTTTGGCACCACCGAGAAACTGCCAGTCAATCGTTTGTTAGTTTTTAGTATCCAAACAACCATTTACAATGGGTTTCAAGACTACTAAAACAACGTCTTATCACTCAAATTTTTGACACGTTTGACAGCATGCCAGTAAACTTTTGCACCACCAAGTAACTGCCAGTTACATTTTGTTTAGTTCTTATCATTCAAAAAATCATCCCTGATAAGTTTCCAGAGTACTAGAATGACGTTTTTTCACTCGAATTTTTGACATGTTTGACAGCATGCCATTCAAATTTGGCACCACCAAGGAGCTGCCAGTTAAAGTTTGTTTATTTCTTAGCAATCAAACAATCGTTTCCAATGTGTTTCAAAAGTACAGAAATGACAGAAATGACAGACATGATTGTTTGAATGCTAAGAACTAAACAAAATTTAACTGGCAGCTCCTTGGCGGTGCCAAAGCTGACTGACATGCTGTCAGACATGTGGAAAATTCGAGTGAAAAGACGAAATTAGTGTATTCTTGAAATCCATTGGAAATGATTGCTTGAATGCTACGAACAAACAAAAAAATTGACTGGCAGCGTCTCGATGGTGTAAAAGTTGACTGGCAGGCTGTCAAATATGTACAAATGTCGAGTGAAAAGACGTCATTGTAGTACTTTTAGAACCCATTGTAAATGATTGTTTGAATGCTAGCGACTAATAAAAAATTAACTGCATGCTTCTCGGTGGTGCCATAGTTGACGGGCATGCTGTTAAACATATCAAAAATTCGAGCGAAAAAACATCATATGTGTACTCTTGTAACCCGTCAGGGATGATTGTTTGAGTGATAAGACCTAACAAAAAAGTTGACTTGCAGCTTCTCGGTAGTGCCAAACTTGACTGGCAGGCTGTCAAACGTGTCAAAAAATCGAGTGAAAAAACGTTATTTTAGTACTCTTGAGTACATTTAAAAAATTTTGACCCTTCAAATATTTAAGCAAATAAAATTGGTTTGAATAATTTCGTTTCGAATTTTTTTAAAATAAAAATTATTACTGTGAGTGTAGTGGAATATTTATCAGTAATAATTAATTACTGATTAATAATTAATTTCATAAGAAATAATCTATCAGTCATATTTAAGTAATAATTTTTATTTACAACAAAATTTTGTACAATAAAGTTAATCAAACAATGTTGATAAAGATTCCACTGCAGAAATATTAATAATTTCTATAAAAAAATATTTAAACAAATTCCATTTGCTTACACAGTTAAAACTTAATTAACTAATGTTAATGAATATTCCACTAGACCAATATTCATAATTTTTAAGAGAAGAAAATAATTTTCAAAAGAAATTGTTTAAACAAATTCCATTTGCTCAATAAATAAACCATTAATAAGCGAATGTTAAGAAATATTCCACTAGAATAATTGTAATAACTTTTAGCAGGAAAAACGAATTTTCGAGAAAAAAATTATTTAAACAAATTCCATTTGTTTAAATAATAAAAAATTAATGAACCAATTATAATAAATATTCCTCTAGACCAATATTAATAATTTTAAGTAAAAGAATACGAGAATACATTGTTCAAAAGGTCGATTTCATTAAGAATTGACATTCTTTGTTTTAATGGTAGTTTTCAGGTACTCGTAAGGGTGTGTTAGTGGTGTCAAACCCATATATCTGATAGATGAAATTCTTCGTGTTGAGTCCATTCATTCGTCTTTTGGTCTTAAGATCAGTCGTTTGTTTTCCTTTACGGTTTTATTATTTTGAACCGCGCTTACTACAACTATAGTTTGTGTGATCATTGTTTTTTCTGCGAGAAGCTAGGGAAAAGGAATCGTTCATCCTTTTAGAGTCTTGCATACAAGGATGAGGCTGGTTAATTCCTTCAGGACCACCCCTGAACGATTGTCCAGCGGCTGTTTATTAATTGTTGTAACCATATTCAGCAGACACTCTTGGTACATGTACCCTTTATCCATACTCGAGGACGCATTCAGTGAATTTTGCCTAGGCCCTTCAGTTTGATTCCAGAGGAATCGAAAATCAGTCCAGAAACAGGTGAAAAAAGAGGAGAGGCAAAAAGAAAATCAAAAACCTTTAATTCTATGGTCTTCAACTTCGCGGAACTGCTAAACAGATTCACAAAATTATTTGCATATATCTTTATTTATTCATTTATTTATTTGAAGTATATAAATTATTTACAAAATTAATGTTTGGTATCATTCTAAAACTAGACACAAAAATACCCAAATGACGTTTTTTCAATTACCTAGACCGAGAGAGATTTTTTAGTATACAAAAAATCTCTCTTTATGTAGTTAATTGCAACAAAAGTTATTTCACTGTTAGAAATTGCTGTATTAACTTTAATGCCGAAGTATTGGAAGTTTTTTTCGGATATGTTTATTAAGTTTAAGATACCACCAAATTTGAAAGTTCAAACACACATCTGAAATTTAATACAGATTTATATTGAATTTAATACACATGTGTATTCAATTTTAGATGTGTGTTTTAAATTTTAAATTTAGTGGTATATTAAATTTAATACACATATCCGAAAAAAACTTCCAATACATGTGTATCAAACTTAATACAGACATTTCTAACAGTGTAGATTTATCCTAGCTATGGGAAACGAAAAGCTCACTGGGCAATTTTTGTGTATTCATTTATTATGTTTTAAATTGCTTTTGACAAGGTAGATAGAAGTAAAGTTTGGGAAGTCCTGAAAGAGTATGGAGTCAATGGATGGCTCCTACAAGCTATAATAACAATATATACAGGTAGCAAAGCGAGTGTAAGAATGAATGGGAAGTTGAGTGACTGTTTCGATATAATTCAAGGAGTTAGAAAAGGATGCGTTATGTCTTCATGGTTATTTATATTATTTATGGAAAAGTGTTTAAGAATGGCTCTTTTCGACCAAGAGTGTGTGGATCTTGAAATAGTAAGGGTACGTGGGTTAGCGCTCGTAGATGATAAGGCTGTTATGGCAGAGTCTATCGAAGACTTACAAAGAACTATGGACCCACCGGCACCGCCTGCGATTTCCAGGAATCAGGTAGCTAGGCTGGGGTCAAACAGATAAACATCTGTTAAGTATTTGTGTTTTTATTGGAATTGATAAACATTAAATTATAATTGTGGTTGAGTTTCGATTGAATAAAACAAGATCACTTTGTAACACACAATATATAATATTTATTTTCACGGTACAAGAGAAAAGTGTTCGCTACGAAGGTTGAAAAGTATCTGCCAGTTTGTACGAGTCGATCGGTATTCGGAAGTGACGATACATACAGAAGGGTGTCGACGTGGGTGTAAAATGCATGGGGAAAAATCACTTTTTTGAGTTTTTGGAATAATTGTTTAAGGTTTGAAAAAATGTGATGGGAAAGTATGGAAGCCTGTTGAGAATTATCCTGCGAAGAATTTTATGTATCAGACCTAAAGGTCAAATTCGTTAGCCAGCAATTTTGGATACAAATTTAAAAATTGGGCACATTTTGAATATTTTTGGGAACACTTTTTCAAAAATTCAAAACTTCTCTGTACGGTAATTCATAGTATTCAAAAATTCGAACAATTTATCATAGTGACTTATTTCATAGTATTAAAAATAATTAGAGTTATAGCATTTACAAAATTCCAAAAAACAAACGAAAATGAAAATTTTAGGTCAAATAAAGCATGATATAAAAAAAAGTGAGAAGAAAAATTTTGCCTTTTGAATGCCCTAGAAGATTCTCATAAAAATTTTCTGCATTTTTAAAAAAAATCAAAATTTCATATTTTGACAGAATACAAAATTATGAAAAATCCAAAAATTATATTTTTTGGCCACACTATGCAAAATACGATAAAAGATGAAGAAATAAAAATTGTGCATTTGAAAAAGATCTCCAAATTTGTTATTAATCACTTTTTGATAGGATGTATAGTTTTGGCTCTAATCATGGAAAACATGATTAACAGTAAAAAACAAAAAATATCTGCCCGCTTCGTGGGCACATTATCATCACAACTTTTGTAATTTAATTTCTTTTTCGTCTCTCATGTGGGGTTTCAAAAAATTTAATCAATAATTTGATATTTTTTCATGTTTATACCTGCTCATCAGAGAAGGTATTATATTTGTGTAAAATTTGACCCCCTTCAAATATACTAATGTCAAAATTTCGAGTGAAAATACGTCATTTTAGTATTTTGACCCCCCTTCAAATGTACTAATGTCCAAATTTCGAGTGAAAAGACGTCATTTTAGTACTCTTGAAACCCATTGGAAAGGATTCTTTGAATGCTAAAAACTAACAAACAATTGACTGTCAGGTTCTCGGTGGTGCCAAAGCTGACTAGCAGGCTGTCAAATGTGTCGAAAATTCGAGTGGAAAGACCTCATGCTAGTACTCTAGAAACCCATTTAAAATAATAGTTTCAATGCTAAAAACAAACAAAAAATTGACTAACATCTTCTCAGTGGTGCAAAAGTTGACGGGCATGCTGTCAAACGTGTCAAAAATTAAAGTGAAAAGACGTCATTCTAGTACTCTTGAAACCCATTGGTGCTGATTGTTTGGATGCTAAGAACTAAGAAAAAATTGACTAGCAGCTTCTCCCTGGTTCCCAAGTTGAATTGCATGCTGTCAAACATGTCAAATATTCGAACGAAAATGCGTCATGTTATTACCATTTAAACCCATTGAAAATGATTGTTTGATGGCCAAGAACTAACAAAAAATCGACACGCCTTTTTTCGGTGGTGCCAAAGCTGACTGACAGGCTGTCAAACGTGTCAAAACTTCAAGTGAAAAGAGGAGATTTCATTACTCTTGAAACCCATTAAAAAGGAATGTTTGAATGCTGTAAACTAACATAAAATTTGAGTTTCAGCTTCTCGGTGGTGCCAAAGTTGAGTGGCATGCTGTTAAACATGTCAAACATTCGAACGAAAAGACGTCATATTGTACTCTTGAAATCCATTGGGAATGATTGTTTGAATGCTATTAAATATCCAAAAATATACTGCAATCTTCTCGGTGGAGAAAAAGTTGACTGGCATGATGTCAAACGCGTCGAAAACTCGAGTAAAAAGACGTAATTTTAGTACTCTTGAATCTTATCAGGGATGATTGTTTGAATGCTAAGAAATAACTAAAAAATTGACTGGCAGCTTCTTGGTGGTGCCAAAGTTGTCTGGCAGGCTATCAAACGTGTCAAAAATTCGAGGGAAAAGACGTCATATTAGTACTCTTGAAATCCGTCGGGGATGATTGTTTGAATGCTAATAATTAAGAAAAAATTGGCTAGTAGCTTCTCTTTGGTTCCCAAGTTGAATTGCATTCTGTCAAACATGTCAAAAATTCGAATGAAAAGACGTCATTTTAGTACCCGTGAAACTCAATGAAAATGATTGTTTGATGGCTAAAAACTAACAAAAAATGGATCGCCGATTCGCGGTGGTGCCAAAGCTTACTGACAGGCTCTCAAACGTGTCAAAAATTCGAGTGAAAAGACGTCATTTTAGTACTCTTGAAACCCATCGGGGATGATCGTTTGAATGCTAAGAACTAACAAAAAATTGACTGGCAGCTTCTCGGTGGTGCCAAAGTTGACTGGCATGCCGTCAAAAGTGTCTAAACTTCGAGTGAAAAAACTTCATTTTAGTACTCTTGAAACCCATTGGCAATGACTGTTTGAATGCTAGGAACTAAACAAACTTCAACTGGAAGCTTCTTGGTGGTGCCAAAGTTGTCTGGCAGCCTGACAAACGTGTCAAAAATTTCAGTGAAAAGACATCATTTAATTACTTTTGAAACCCATTGGAAAGTATTCTTTGAATGCTATAAATTAACTAAGAATTGACTGGCATCTTCTCGGTGGTGCAAAAGTTGACTGGCAAGCTGTCAAACGTGTCGAAAACTCGAGTGAAAAGACCTCATTTAAGTACTTTTGAAACTTATGGGGATGATTGTTTGAATGCTAAGAACTAAAAAAAAAATTTACTGACAGCTTCTTGATGGTGGCAAAGTTGTCTGGCATGCTGTTAAACACGTCAAAAATTCGAGTAAAAAAAAGTCATTTCACTAATCTTGAAATCTATTGCAAATGATTGGTTGTAGGCTAACAACTAACAAAAAATTTGACTGGCAGCTTCTCGGTGTTGCCAAAGTTGACTGGCAGGCTCTCAAACAAATTCACAATTCGAGTGAGAAGACGTCATTTTAGTAACCTTGAAACCGAATGGAAATGATATTGAATGCTAAGAACGAACAAAACATTGACTGGCATCTTCTCGTTGGTGCAAAGGTTGACAAGCATGCTGTCAAACGTGTCAAAAATTCCAGAGAAAAGACGTCATTTTATTACTCTTGAAACCCATCGGGGATGATTGTTTGAATGCTAAAACTTAACAAAAAAATTGACTTGCATCTTCACTGTGGTGCCAAATTTTACTAGCAACCTTCCAATCGTGTGAAAAATTCGAGTGAAAGAACGTCATTTTAGTACTCTTGAAAACCATTGGAAATTATTGTTTGAGTGCTATGAACTAAACAAAATTTAACTGGCAGCTACTAGGTAATGCGAAAGTTGACTGGCATGCTGTCAAGCGTGTCAAAAATTTGAGTGAATAGACGTCATTTTAGTACTTTTAAAACACATTGGAAAAGGTTATTTAAATGCTATAAACTAACAAAATTGAATGCTATCTTCTCGGTGGTGCCAAAGTTGACTGGCATGCTGTCAAACGTGTCAAAAATTCGAGTGAAAAAAAGTCATTTCAGTAATCTTGAAATCTATTGCAAATGATTGATTGAAGGCTAAGAACTAACAAAAAATTAGACTGGAAGCTTCTCGAAGTTGCCAAAGTTGGCCGGCAGGCTATCAAACTTGTCAACAATTTGAGTGAAAAGACATCATTTTAGGACTCTCGAAATCCATTGGAAATGATTGATTCAATGCTAAAAACTAACAAAAAAAATTGACTGGCAGCTTTTCTGTATTGGAAAAGTTTACTGGCAACCTTTCAATCGTGTCAAAAATTAGAGTGAAAAATCGTAGTTTTAGTACTATTGAAACCTATAGGGGATAATAGTTAAATGCTAAGAACTAACAAGAAATTGACTGGAATCTTCTCGGTGGTTCCAAAGTTGACTAGCAACCTTTCAATCGTTTCAAAAATTTGAGTGCAAGAACGCCATTTTGGAATCTTGAAACCCATTGGAAAAAATTGTTTGAATGCTATGAACTAAACAAAATTTAACTAGCAGCTGCTTCGTAATGCCAAAGTTGACTGGCATGCTGTCATGCGTGACAAAAATTCGAGTGAATACACGTCATTTTAGTACTCTTGAAACCCATTAGAAAAGATAGTTTGAATGCTATAAACTAACAAAGAATTGACTGGCATCTTCTCGGTGGAGTAATAGTTGACTGACAGGCTGACAAACGTGTCAAAAATTCGAGTGAAAAGACTTCATTTTAGTACTCTTGAAACCCATTGGAAAGGATTCTTTGAATGCAAAGAACTAACCAAAAAATTGACGGGAAGATTCTCGATGGTGCCAAAGTCTACTGAAAGTCATGTTAGTACTCTTGAAACCCATCTGGGATGATTGCTTGAATGCTAAGAACTAACCAAAAATTTGACTAGCAGCTTCTCGGTGTTGCCAAAGTTGACTGGCATGTTCTCAGGCATGTCAAAAATTCGAGTGATAAGACGTTATTTCAGAAGTTTTAAAACACATTGTAAATGATTGTTTAAATGCTAAAAACTAACAAGGAAATTAACTGGCAGCTTCTCGGCGTTTCCAAAGTCACTGGAATGCTGTCAAACATGCCAAAAATTCGAGTAAAAGGACGTCATTTTATTACTATTGAAACCCATTGGAAATGATTGTTTGAATGCTAAAAACTAACAAGCAATTGACTAGCAGCTTCTTCGTGGTGCCAAAGTTTACTCGCATGCTGTCAGACATGTCAAAACTCGCATGAAAAGACGTCATTTTAGTACTCTTGAAATCCATTGGAAATGACTGTTTGAATGCTGAAAACCAACAAAAAATTGACGGGAAGCTTCTCGTTGGTGCCAAAGCTGACTGGCAGGCTGTCAAGCGCGTAAAAGATTCGAGTGATAAAAAATCATTTTAGTAGTCTTGAAACCCATTTCAAGTGATTGCTCGAATGATAAAAACTAACAAGCAATTGACTGGCATCTTTTCGGTGGTGCCGAAGCTGACAGGCATGGTGTCAAACATTTCAAAAATTCGAGTCCAAAACGCAATTTTAGTGATCTTGAAATCCATTGGAAATGATTGGTTGAAGGATAAGGACTAACAAATAATTTGACTGGCAGCTTCTCGGTGGAGTCAAAGCTGACTGGTAGGCTCTCAAACGTGTCAAAAATTCGAGTGAAAATACGGCATTATAATACGCTTGAAACCCATTGGAAATGACTGTTTGAAGTCTAAGAACTAAGAAAAAGTTTGACTGGCAGCTTCTCGGTGTTGCCAAAGTTGACTGGCATGCTGTTGAACATGTCAAAAATTCGAGTGAAAAAAAGTCATTTTAGTAATCTTGAAATCTATTGAAAATGATTGGTTGAAGGCTAAGAACTAACAAAAAATTGACTTGCAGCTTCTCTGTGGTGCCAAAGTTGACTGGCAGGCTCTCAAACGTGTTAAAAATTCGAGTCAAAAGTGGTGATTTTTGTACACTTGAAACCCAATGGGAATCATAGTTTGAATGCTAAAAAAGAACAAAAAATTGACTGGCATCTTCTCGTTGGTGCAAAGGTTGACGGGCATGCTGTCAAGCGTGTCAAAAAATCGGGAGAAAGAAGTCATTTTATTACTCTTGATACTCATCAGGGATGATTGTTTGATTGCTAAAACCTAACAAAAAAAAATGTCTAGCAGCTTCTCTGTGCTGCCAAAGTTGACGGGCAAACTTTTAATCGTGACAAAAATTCGAGTGAAAAGACGTCATTTTAGTTTTCTTGGAACCAATTGGAAAAAATTGTTTGAACGCTAAGAAATGAACAAACTTTAACTGGCAGCTCCTTGGTGGTGCCAAATGTTGAATGGTATGCCTTCAGACGCGTCAAAAAATCGAGTGAAAAGATATCATATTAGTACTCTCTAAACCCATTGGAAACGATTGACTAAATTCTAAGAACTAAAGAAACTTTAACTGGCATCTCTTTAGTGGTGCAAATGTTGAATGGCATGCTTTCAGACGTGTCAAAAATTCGAGTGAAAACGCGTCATTTTAGTACTCTTGAAACCCATGGGAAATGATTGTTTGATTGCTAAGAACTAATAAAAAATTTGGCTTACAGCTTCTCGGCGGTGCCAAACTTGACTGATATGCTGTCAAACACGTTTAACTTTCGAGTACAAAGACGTCATTTTAGTATTCTTGAAACCCATTGAAAAAGATTGTTTCAATGCTAAAAACTAACACAAAATTTGACTGGCAGCTTCTCGGTAGTGCCAAAGTTGAATAGCAGTCTGTCAAGCATATCAAGAATTCGAGCGCAGAGAAGTCATTTTAGTACTGTTGAAACCCATTGGAAATGATTGCTTGGATGCTGGAAAATAAAAAAATTGACTGGCAGCTTCATTGTGTTGGCAAAGTTGACTGACGTGCTGTCAGATGTGTCAAAAATTCGAGTGAAAAGACGTTATTTTGGTACTCTTGAAACTCATTGGAAATGATTGTTTGAATCCTAAGAACTAACACAAAATTAGAGTGACAGCTTCTCGGTGATGCCAAATTGGACTGGCAGGCTGTCAAACGTGTCAAAAATTCGAGTGAAAAGACGTTATTTTGGTACTCTTGAAACTCATTGGAAATGATTGTTTGAATCCTAAAAACTAACAAAGAATTTGACTGGCAGCTTCTCGGTGGTGCCCTGCAGATATCATCGGGAATGTCTTGGCTCAAAATGTGGCGACGGTATGTTTAAGTAGAAATGACACTGCAGCGACATGCCAAAATGAAACCCTCCGGGCCAGACTTCAATCGGGGTGATTTAAGGAAAGCAAAAGTTAGCTCACACGACATTGACTGATCCTCCATATTTCTGTGGAAGATGCCGTGCATCCTCTTATCAAGTTGCTGTTCGCGGAAGTTTTTCTCTTGTGCTTTCTTAATTCGGACTTCAAGGAGTGAGTGCTCGAGATAGATAAGATTTGATGCATTTTGCTCACCCCTAATACTGATATTAAGTCCGAGTATTTCAGCAGCCTCCTCTGCTGCTTTGTAGAGAAACGCTCCTTTGCCCACATCTTCGTACTTCCTGACCATTTTAAGAAGAAGGTCTCTTCCATTTGCGATTCTATGTGTTGTACCAAGGATAATCCTGTTATGAAGACATTCAAGATTCAGTATTCCGTGACCACCTTGACAGCGTGAGATGTAGAGTCGCGGAAAGAAGACTTAAGATGCATGCTTTCGTTTATGTACATAACCTTTCGTGTCCCAATATCAAAAGATGTGAGATCGTTCTTCGCCCATGGTACCACTCCAAGTGAATAGAGTACTACCGGGACGGCAAACATGTTCGTTGCAGATACTGTGTTCCTCACAGACAGTTCGGAAGACCAAATTTGCCGGAGGAAACGTTTTTATCTGCCTCCGAAACTATCCTTTATAGATGTCACATCCTGAATGCCGCTTTGTAGCAAGCTCAGATATGTATAAGTCTCTCCAGCGCAAAGGTATCGTATAGCACTTCTATCGACGATCTCAGGTCTTCAGGGAAGCGATTAAGTTTTCCTCGCTTCCAATAAACCTTGGCGCATTTGTCTAATCCAAATTCCATTCCTATTTCCTTAGCATATCGTTCGACAATCCCTAGAGCTAGATGTAGTTGCGCTTTGTTTTTAGCATAGATTTTAAGATCGTCCATGTAAAATACACGAGTGACCTTGTACTTTCGATCTGCAGGTTTGCCGCAAAATTAGCCGCCGGAATGGCGAAGTGCTAGAGATAGTGGCAATAATGTAAGACAAAAGAGGAGTGGGCTGATGGTGTCGCCCTGAAAGACACCTCTCTGAAAGGTGACCTTGTTAGTTATCACACGATTTTTTCCAGGTGAGATAGTAAATCTGGTTTTCCAGATCGGCATCAATCTCTCTATGCACCTCACGATTTACGGGTAAACCTTTAAGCTTTCTAAAAGACAGATGATAAGATTATGGGTGGTCGAATCGAAAGCTTTCCGCCAAATAATCGAGGCCATCGATTATTTGCTACGCTACGCCTTTCTTTGAGCCGCGTTGTTCATACATTTCTTGCCACACAGGTTCAATTGCCCGCACAATCCTATCATTTAGGATAGCTGTGAATATCTTATACAGTGTATTCAGACAAGTGATTGGCCTTTAATTCTTCGGGTCAGCTAAATTGCCTAATTTGGGAAGGAGTATTGTACGACCTTACACCAACCACTCCGAAATTGGCTCTTCCGACTTTAAATATGAGGTGAAAGTACGGGCCAAATGCTGATGGATTGAAGAAAACTTCTTCCACCAGAAGGTTTTGATACAATCTGGTCCCGGTGCGGAATAGTTCTTCATCCCTCTAAATACTTTTTTGACCTCC
>NC_046660.1:139876830-139896715 GCF_010883055.1 Belonocnema kinseyi
ATTTACAACTATTTACACAAAGTCTTATATCTAGCTCCTTATCTCTATTTCCTGAGATAGCGCAATTTTAGACTTATTAGCAAACAAGTGCGCGAGCGAACGAAAGCGAGAGTGCAAGCGAGAGAGAGAGAGCATGAGAACTCAAACGCATCTTAGTCTACTTAACTTTTACATTACCATTACTTACAATCTTTACACTTCTAATCTAAGCGACATCGGTTTCCTTTTTGTTTCACTTTTTTATGCCTCCATTTGCCTTTTTCATATGCATTCTTTCATCGCCTCTCATTCACTCCCCTAGCACCTTCCAACTCCTTCATCCATTCTTCTTCTAATCAATCCTCTCCTAGAATCTTAACTACATTTTCTTGATAGTTTCCTTTATCTTGCATTCTTCTCCTACATCCTTCCCGTTAATGCTTCCATGTTTCCTTCTCCCATTCACATATTCTACACTTTGTGTTCTCTTCTCTTTCCCAATGCATCCCCTCCCTCACTTCGTTTCCCAATCTCAATCTTACTATTCTGGTGCAAGATATATCCCAAATATTTAAACTCTTTTACTTCTTCTAACCTTATTTCCTTCCATCTCCCCGTCATTCTTCTTCGTCATCTGCCATCAACACTATGCCGTCTGCGTATGCCAGTGTGTATATCTTTTCCTTCTCTATCCTATCATGTCCGCCTTTGAGGAGGAACCACCGCTACTACCGAGATCAGTCGACTACCTAGTCGTAGTACCTACACTCGTATGACTTACTGAGTTGAAATCTGGCAACATTGTGATCATGTCGCCGGCGACATGAATCAACGGCTGCCTGAGAGCTACATTTATCGCGCCTCGCGATGTTGCCAGATTGCGATAGTCAACTTTCAGAAGCGCAAGTTTCGTGATTAATTTTTTTTTTTTCATGTATATGCAGGAACCAAGTGGTTAATATTATTTTTGCACCTCAATTTTGAAATACTTGTTTTTCATCAAAAAAATTATCAATAATATCTTAATGGTGGTTACTTGAATATCACTCAGTAAAGAGCTCAAAAACGCCATCTCTCATAAGACGCAATGTTGAATATGACAAAATCAAAAACGTTAGTAACTTATTTATAAAGTACCCTAGGCTTCTGAGATTTGAACTGAGTACTTTTGGTGATCATATTTAGATATCGTGAAAGTTTGGTTGAAATGGTAATGACAATTCTAGTAACGATGGTACCTCCTTAAGTCCACGAACATTGCTATCATTGCCCCTTTTCCCCCTTTCAATCCTCTTATTTACTAGACAGTTCAGAACATATATGTTGTCTTTCACCCCCATTCCTTTCCTAAACCCTGTCTGAATCAGTGGCTCTCTCTTTTTTCCTGAACTTCTATCTTCAATCTCTCCGACAAGACAGTTACATATACCTTATACATTGTTGGCATCAGCGTCACACCCCCATAATTTTTAACCTCATCGGCTTTGCCTCTCTTCACTATTGGTATAACTACTCCTTTCTTCCATAAATCTAACCACCCCTCTCCTTTCCATACTCTATTACACAGTATCCGTACCCATTCCTCTAGTTCTTTCCCTCCATATTTCCATACTTCATTTTTAATCTCATCTATACTAGGTGCCCTTCCATCTTTCATTATTCCTAAAGCCTCAACTATTTCCTCCCTTGTTATGTTCTCGTCCTCACCTCTTTCTCTACCATATTTTCCTCTCTTTATTACCTTTCTCTCTACTCCTCCTAGCAAATCCAAAAAATATTTCTTTCATTCTACCATTTCGATATGTTGATTTACTCATTTTTTCTGTTTATTTTTCTATTTATTACCTTAATAAACATTTAGTCATGAACTTTTAACTTACACTTTTATAAATTAAAACATTTTAATTTTAGTCGCAAAATTAAAACCTTCGATCAGGGAAAAATTGAAAATTTAGCCTTTATCATGAAAATTCAGAACATTAAAATTGTAACAATTAAAAATGTAAGAAATTATTCTATTATTCAATACAATTTTTTATCTGTATTTGCAATGTTGTACTTCTTGGAACATTTTTCAAATAAAAAAAAATGTAATATTCAATATCTGGTTCTAAAATTTGCTCATTTTTAAGGCTTCAATTTGAGAAATTATTGACGTAATTTTTAATTGTTTTGAATTTATTCCGGATTCATTTCATTCAAAATTGTTTAATTACAAATCCTCAAACTAAAAAGTGCGCAACTATCAAGTTTTTCAATTTGTTACTCTGAAATTTTTAAGAATTCAAGAACATAGAAAGTTTTGTACGTTTTAAATTAAAACCAAACAATTAAAAATATTTAAAACTAAAAGTAATCAATTTTGGGCTGGAAAAAATTGAAACCAAACCATTCACAATATTAAAATTTGAAATTATTACAAAAAAAGTGACTAATAAGTTTTTTAATATAAAACTTTCTCAAATTGATAAATATTTAAATATGACATTATCCTGATATTTTCATAATTATTTGTATTTATAACTAAAACATTGTGAAATTCGAAGCCTCTGCAAATTTGAAAATTAAAACAAAATATTTTCAAATTTAAATATTTAAAGCAAAAATAAATTAAATTTTACATTAAAATGATGGATATTTTTAAGATGATAAGTATATTATTAATATTATTGTTACACCATTAGGCCATTTCCCTTTCGGGGTAGGCGTGACACACTCGGTGGGGAAGGGAGTAATATGAGGAAGGGATCTAAAATTTTTAGATTGATCCAGAATTCTCGTGATATTTATGTAAAAAACACGTTCATTTCGCAACACCGCTCCGACCCAGGTTGCTGATCAATCTGTTCAGCAATCACCCCAAGTAAACATCCACACAAAATTGTCATGTGAGGTTCCCCACTTGGGTCCATTAGTATCCAAGGTCTTTTGTTTCAGGCGTCATTCACTCTACTAATAGTATTTTTATTAACTATTTGTCTTCATATTTTTCTGTCCTGACAGACTTCCCTAGCTTCTTCTATGTCCATGCATTTTTTCATGCAGACTCGCGTGTTTCTGTGGCTTCTTATGTCTCTTCTAACTAGGGTTTTATTCACACATTCTAACCATTCTTTCCGCTTCCGGCCTCTGAAAACACTGCCATTTACTTTACCTAGGTACACTTGTTTCGTTAGTCGTTCATTTGGCATTATCTCAACATGCCCGAACCATCTTAACCGATTTCTTTCCCATGTGTCTACTAACGTCTCTTCTGCGCCACATTCTTTGAGAATTATGCCGTTACTCACATTGTCCATGAGAGTTTTCCCTAATATCATACCCAAGAATCTCATGTCAATTCCATTAACTTTACTCTTATCTTTTTCTTGATAGGTCCATGTCTGGCTACCGTATAGTACAGTCGGTACACATATAAAATTATGTATTGCCATTTTAGCTTTATCTGATATATTTTTACTTCTGATAAGGGGCCCTGTTCTACCAATAACCTTCTTACCTTCGTTTATGAGTCTATCAAACTCTTTATCTATAATGTTTTCTCATTCTTTCTTTCAAACACCATAGTTTTTGTTTTATTTGCGTTAATTTTGAGGCCCATGCTCTTCATGCGTGCATTCCGTTTATTCAACATTCTTTGCAAGTCTTCGATTGACTCAACCATAACAACATTATCATCTGCAAACGCTAACCCACGTACCCTAACTGTTTAGAGATCCACGCACTCTTCGTCGAAAAGAGCCATTCTTAAACACTTGTCCATAAATAATATAAATAATCATGAAGACATAACGCATCCTTTTCTAACTCCTTGAATAATATCGAAACAGTCACTCAATTTCCCATTTGCCCTGAGAGTCACTTTGCAACCCGTATATATTGTTCTTATAGATTGTAGGAGCTTTCCATTGACTCCTTACTCTTTTAGGATTTTCCAAACTTTACTTCTATCTACTTTGTCAATACCTTTTTCTAGATAAACAAATTCACAGAAGACTTTGTTTCTACTCTCAAACTTTTTTCTGTGATTTGCCTTGAGCTAAATGTTTGACCCGTATATGAACTTTCTGGAATAAACCCACTTTGGACTAACTGGAAATATCTGGGATTATCTGGGACTTCTCCCATCACGATACATAAATTTATCAATTCTCACTCTATGTGGCATGTACTCGCCACCTTTTTTAAGCATTTCAGCATTAATACAGTCTACCCCGGAAGCCTTACGGGTTTTCAAGTTCTTAATTATATCCATAAACTCAGTGACACAGACTTTCTCAATTGAATTTTCTGATGCATCATGTTCTACATCGCAGTTGTGGTGTCCTATAGCTTCATCTCTGAATTTCCGCCTAAAATAGTGTCTGAAAGTTTTTAGCATCCCGTCTGCATCATATAGCATTTCCCCATCACTATTTCTTACTTTTCAGTGACATTTTTGCTGGCATTTTGAAAGATGTCGGATTTAATTGACCCAATTATTAAATTTTAAGAAATTTCTTATTAGCATTAAGGTCTTATCAAAATACTCAATTATAAAACATGCATTTCTTAAAGTATTAGATTAGCAAACGTTTCAACCACGGATAGGGGTCCTCCTCAGTGCCAGATATAAGATTTAAACAAGATATATATATATATATACTTTAAACGATGTTTATTGGGTCGCCGAGAGAATACGATTTTTCCTAATGAGAACAATAGAGGACAGTCTCCTAAGGTGTTCACTACCTTTTTTTAGTTCTTAACCGTATGTATAAATGCGTAGGCGGAAATATATATAAAGCGGTGTTTATCAGGTCGTCAAGTTGAAGGCAACAAAATAACATGTAAAACAAAATGTAGAGCAGTGAAACTTATTTAGCGTGAATAACACAATAACTCCTATCAAATTCACGTTTGCAAAAGTCGAAAAATAATAATAAAAGAGGGTTTTTTTCTGCTACATTTTAAAGAAATTTAACGGTGTTTATTGGGTCACATTCAGACATTAAACAGTGTTTATTGGGTCGGCGGGATAATGAGATTTTGTTTGATGGGATCAATAGAGAACATTCTCCTGAGTTGTGACTACATGTTTTTTAGTTTTTAACCGTATTTCTAAACGCGTGGGCGAAAATATATATAAAGCGGTGTTTATCAATTCCTCAAATTGAAAGCATAAAAATGACATGTAAAGCAAAATGTAGAGCAGTGAAACTTATTTAGCATGAATAACACCAAAACTCCAATCAAATTCACGTTTTCAAAAGACCAAAAAATAATAATAAACGAGTGTTTTTTTAGGCTGAATTTTATAGAGATTTAATGGTGTTTATTGGGTCGGCGAGATAATGAGATTTTGTTTAATGGGATCAATAGAGGACAGTCTCCTGAGGTGTTGACTATATTTTTTCTGGTTTTTAACCGTATGGCTAAACGCGTTTGCGGAAATATGTATAAAGCGCTATTTATCAGGTCGTCAAATTGAAAACATCAAAATGACATCTAAAACAAAATGTAGAGCAGTCCAATCAATTTCACGTTTTCAAAACTCAAAAAACAATGATAAACGAATGTTTTTTAAGGCTGAATTTTCAAGAGATTTAACAGTGTTTTTGGGTCACATTCGTACATTAAACGGTTTTTATTGGGTCGGTGAGATAATGAGATTTTGTTTAATGGCATCAATAGAGGAAAGTCTCCTGAGATTATTATTATCTTTTTTAGTTTTTAAATTTCTAGTAAATGTGTTGGCGGAAAAATAACTCAAACAGTGTTAATCAGGTAGCCAAATGAAAAGTTTCGCAATTACATGTAAAAGACAATTGCTATTAAGAGAGGAAGTAGATATAAGAAAACTGTAAGTATTATAAATAGTAATTAAGTATTAGGCATTAGCCGTGGAGACAGAGGCTAGAAATGCGAGGCATAGCGAGGAAAGAGAGACATGCGTGTGAGGCGTGGCGAGGCGCAGCGAGGAAGGTTAGGATATAGAAGCGAGCGAATTAGTTATAAGATGTAAATGGATGGTAATTTTGCAAGAGATAGCTGTAAGAAAATTCTTTAAAAGAAATAGAAGTGTAAGCAAGTCAATTTTTTGCAGGCCAGAAGGCCGAAAAATAAGCGTAATGAACAAAGGTTTTGTAAAGTTTAATGTTCAAGAGATTTAACGGTGTTTATTGGGTCGGATTCATGTATAAAACGATGTTTGTCGGGTCAGCGAGATAAAGAGATTTTGTTTAATGGTATTGGTAGAGGACATCCTGTCACTAGTTTTATATGCTGCACAGGACTTTAGTCTTCCAATTCTAAAACTAATTAGGATATTAGGTAACCAGCAAAAATCGACAGATCACTATTCCAAAAAACCGTGAATATGCTGATATATGGAGAATCCTTATCGTCATTCTCCTAGAGCACCACATGTCATAAAATCTTCAGAGAAGATTATAAATATTTGCATTAAGTTACTGGAGCGTTTGAAGCCAATAATAACTGCCGGCGACATGCGTACTGCTAAACACCCTTACGTATCTAATCCGCATTTTATAACAATGGGTTCTACGAAGAATAGGCTATCTTTTTGTTATCGTTAAGAAGAAGCCTAGCTTAATTTTGTATGAAATTTAGTAAATGCGTAGAGGCGTTAAAAGAAATAACATTCTTTCAACATTTCTTTGTTTAAAAGTTATGGAGACTAAATTACATTACAAACTGTAATAGAAAATACGGTAGTTTTTAATTCGTTGGAAATGTTTCGAAAAATAATAGGTTATTTATTCCTCCTGAAAACTTAGTTGAATGAAGACAGGCAATGAGGCTATGGCTTTAAGAAATCGAACATCATATTTCTAACAGTACACGTTGCGAACGACCTTGAATATATAATTTTTTAAAATAATTATATTATCAAATGTGCAGACAAATTGGCTGATCGATCTTCATAGAAACCACGAATAAGCTTAAGTTAGGAAAATCCATATTGATATACACCAAGGTCAAAAAATGTCATGCAATATTTCAAGAAGCTGATAACGATTTGCGGTAACTGAAAATAGCGTTTTTCATCAGCAAAATCTGCCAGCGACGGGTGACCTGACCGGTAATAATCTTAGAATAGAGAAAAATTAATATTTTCTGATTTCAGCGCAAAAGTGAAGGTTATTCTATTATTTTGAATGATCGATTTCTCCATCTGTCTAAAATGCCACTATAAAATAAGATACCTCCGAAACTTATTCACTTCTATTCCCATAGCGACCGCCACACGGTTTTCTATTCTCCCAAAAAGAACGTGTTTTCAATATATTTAATTCCTTCTTATTGTACCGGTTACACACCTCACAGAGATATTTTTTATTCCTCAGAAGTGGTCATATTTTGATTTTATTTAATTCCTTCTAATGAGTTCACAAAATATGTGTTACAAGTTGTTTTAATTCCTTCACGCGAAATATAACCCAGTGGGCACAAAATTTGGTGACGTCTTTACGACATCGTTACGACATCTTTACGACATCCTATGTCCATGTCGTTTCGATGTCTTTGCGATATCGTAAAGGCATCGTCAGATCATACGACTTATTTACGATATCGTAAAGACACCTTAACGACATGGACAAAGGATGTCGTAAAGTTGTCGTAAATATGTCGTAACGACGTCGTAAAGACATTGCCAAACTTTGTGCCCACTGGGAAGTTCTGAAATTTTAATCATAACCAATTCAACTCTGCCTCTCTAGAGTTAAAATGATTTAAATTCACACATTTGAATAGATATCTTGAGTGCATTTTTTAAAAAGTTTGAATAAGTTATTACAATATATTAATATAAATAAATTTGAATATTTTTCAAATTTATAAGTTATAAAAAGATTTCATATTGAAAAATAGGTTAAATAAATGCTTTCGTTGAATTTTACTAAGTCGATTGAGAGGAATAGAATTTTCACTTTTTCTGTTCCCGTTGGGACATTTTTAGACGGAGGGAAACACGCGTATTCATAGGAATACAAATTCTTAATTTTCCTGAATTCAACAATTATTACCGGGTGCTACACACCCTTACATATCTCATTCGCATTTTATAACAATGGGTTCTACGAAGAATACGCTATCTTTATGTTACCGTTAAGAATAAGGCTAATTTCATTTTATATGAAATTTAGTAAATGCGTAGAGGTCTTAAAAGAAATAACAATCTATAAAAATTTCTTATTTTGAAAGTTATTGGGGACTACATTACAAACTGTAATACAAAATACTGTAGTTTTTAATTCGTGAGAAATGTTTCGAAAAAAAAGTTATTTATTCCTCCTAAAAACTTAGCTTAGCGAAGTTAGCTAAATTCTTAACAACAACGAAAAGATAGCCTATGCTTCGTAGAACGCACTGACAACAACCTACATAAACTAACTGAGTAACAGGCATGAAAACATTTTAGAAGACAACCAATGAGTTTCTGGCTTTAAAAAATCAAACGTCCTATTACTAATATTACATTTTGCGAGCGACCTTGAATATATAATTTTTAAAATAATTATATTATCAAATGCGTGGGACAAATCGGCTGATCGTTGTTCATAGAACCCAAGAATAAGCTAAAGTTTAGGAAATCCATATTCATATTCTACAGGTAAAGAAATGTCATGAGATATTCCAAGAAGCTGATAACGATTCGTATTGAGTGAATATAGCATTTTTCATAACCAAAATCTGCCAGCGACGGGCGACCTGCTAAACGCCCTTACGTATCTAATTCGATTTTTATAACGATGTGTTCTACGAACAATAGGCTATCTTGTTACCATTAAAAATAAGGCTAGCTTTATTTTGTATGAAATTTAGTAAAAGCGTATTAGTATTGAAAGAAAAAAAAATCTTTCAATATTTCTTATCTTGAAAGTTATTGGAGTCTAAATTACATTATAAACTGCAATACAAGATACTGTAGTTTTTAATTGGTGGGAAGTGTTTCGAAAAATAATAGAATATTTATTCCTGTGCTTCGTAGAACCCATCGATAACAACCTACATAAACTAACTAAATGATAGGTATAAAAACATTTGATGAAACAGCCAATGAGTGTATGGCTTTAAAAAATCGAACATTCTATTGCTAATATTACATTTTGTTGACGCCTTGAAAACATAATTTTTAAAATAGTTATATTATCAAATGCGCGGGACAAACCGGCTGATCGTTGTTCATAAAAACCACAAATCAGTTTGACGTTTGGAAAATCCAAATTGATTGGGTCTTTCATATGTATATATTTGCCGACCCATTAAACACCTTTATATCCATCACTCATCTTAGGTAAAGCGTAGTTTATCGGATGATAAGTATTAAAATTACATTTTTATTTAATTGTGGTTTATACAGAATAAATTAGACTTAACAAATAATTCTCTAATTACTTGAAAACTCTATGTAATGTTTTGTTATGTAAAGCATTTTTACGTACTCTTTAAACTATAAATGTTTTTATACATATAAAGGTGGTTATTGGATCTTCCATATGTATTTATTTGCCGACCCAATAAACACCTTTATGTCCATCGAATATTAGAGGTAAAGCGTAGTTTATCGGGTCCTAAGTACTAAAATTACATTTTTCTTTAATTGTGGCTTATACATAATAAATTACACTTAACAAATATTTCTGTAATTACTTGAAAACTCTATGTAAAGTGCTAATTTTAATATGTAAAGATTTTTTGCAGATATAAAAAATCAGGGAGATAAAAAAAATCAGGGAGAATATAAAAAATCAGGGAGATAAAAAAAATCAGGGAGAATATAAAAAATCAGGGAGATAAAAAAAATCAGGGAGAATATAAAAAATCAGGGAGGGAGTATCGTACTTCTGTTATCTTATTTAACTAACAAAACAATAATATATATTTTTTTTAAAAGTCTTTCTGAACCTCCCTTTATAAATAACAGTCACGTAACCAAACTCCAATAATGTTTATCTTAAATTAGTATTATAACGACAAATGTAAGTAGAATAACACACATAATCACATAGAACATCTTTCCCTAACATTTTTAACGAACACATCTTATCTTTAAAATTTCTTTTTCGCTAGGTAACTAGTTTTACTTCCATATGTATACCTGATGAGGCTTGGTGTCACCAAGCGAAAGCTTGTTTTTTAATAAAAAACTAAGTCCCATATCACGACTAGTAGATCAACACCGTCATTCCATCGACCTAATATTATTACCTCACGCTAGTCAACAAAAAAAAGTTACATCTTTAAGAAAAAAAAAAAAATCATGATTTTAGACAATAATAGTAGCCAAAGACAACTATGGGGCGACAGACAGCCTACCCCCACTCCTTGGCCGTCTGTCTAGAGTGGCGCCTTCCCCCTCCACAACGCCGCAAGGTCATTGAACCCTGGAGGGGGGGGGGGGATATGACACACGTGAAAGATACCCCCATAACTGCCCGCCCATAAATGCCCCACCCATCTCTGCTGACTAAAGCTAAAGCGAGCACGTGGATGTATGCCTATCTCATCTTTGCACACCCGTCTGCAGATGATTTTCCGCGAAAAGGGAATTCCCTGACCTCATTTCTAAACATTAAAGTCTACGACTATACATTCATGATTTCAACTGGCAATTAAATTTCAATATGAATCTTTTAATGTCTAAATTCGAATAATAAATCTTAATTACTAAAGGAATGGGATGATAAATAAAAGGAATTAGGATTACATTTAAACATATTAAAATACATTTATTCAGTAAATTAAAAAAAATACATCTAATTAGAAGTAGAAAAACCGGTTAATGAGTTGAAAAAATTTAAAATCAGCCTAAAATTAAAAGATGTATGCACTTAAAATTTTTGAAAAACATGATTATAATTATGATTATTATAACTCATTACACATCGTAGCCTGGGACATGCTACGATTTTTTTTAACTTTTTTAAATTAACACATAGCGCGCAGTATTAAATGTAAGTATACTATGCTAGATATAAAGTAGCAAGTAGTGACGAGCAAGATTGAACACAGGATTCAAGATGAGAATTAATAGATCCTTTATTATAATCACCACCTTGCAAACTGTCTTCAGGTTTGCGCAAAACACTTGATTTAATCTTACATACTTTTAAATTCATATTATAAAAGTTTGATCCAAAGCTATCATTTTCTACGAGATTTTCGCTAAAAAGTTTGGTAAAATCGCGTAAAGAAAAACCACTGCACATGTGATACAAGAACATAATACAAAACTGGGCACACACATCCGAAGAGGAACTTTGTATCTCTGTTGTGTTCCATCGGAATAGGGTAAAGTTTCCTCGCAGACAATAAATATGTTGAGGAAGAAGAGGCGGTAGGCCGTAGCTGTGAAAGTACTGCCGTGGCCATTTCGGTCAATATAAATAGCTACCCAATGCGATCGTTTTTTATGGTATGGATCTGTGTTGAAAATTAAAGCAGCCGGTCTCATCCACACCTTCGGTATCTGATCTGCGGGGAATGCACCCGTCTTATGTCCTGGTATTACTTGGAGTTATTGAAGTATTCGAAGACTGTCCATCTCTCTTTCCAGGATTCTCAAGTCGAGGCAGTACTGGTACAGGATTAGAAATCTCCGTCTTGATTTCATTGATTTTTTTAACAGAAATCTGTATGTTGTCAGGGACCTTCCTCAATGTCAAAGCCGTCCCAAGAACTTTAATTTTTTAGCATTCAGTCGTTTTCAGCGTATTTGGACTGCAACGAGTAAAATCACGAAGAGATATTTCTTCTCGTCTTCGTTTTTAAAGCCAGCTTTTCAGCTTAATTGCGTTATCGACAGCACATGTAAAAAATGTACCTTTTTCACACTGTGGTGAAAACAGTAATGTTTATTGGATTCCAGTTTTTTAAAAGAAGGACAGCTTAATTCTTCTAGATTGGTAATCTTTCTACTGGTGATGTCATGTAAAAGTGCAGCTTTTTCCACACCTCTAGTATATATTTAACCAGGTGATTTTGCAACATCGCGTAGATTTGAATACAGATACTTCGTAGTAGTTTCTGCCTCAAACCATTCGATACCGTGAAAATAACAGGTGAGCCAGTTATTTTGTTCTTTCGCAGCACTACAGAGATCCAAGAAGAGATAAGGTCGTGCAGTTATCCAATGTCCAATACAGTTATGATCTAGTGCAATGACGGGCACTTTTTTTGCAATAAAGTTATCTTGAAGATCACGAAAGCCTTGAATATTAATCACGAAGTCCATGATATTTGTCACATAAAAAAGACTGTTTACTGATGATGAGTTTGACGAAGGAAACGACGGTGACAAAGAGTAGTGTGTCGTGCACAGGCACACATGAGAAACCACGTTAGGAGTCAACCGACTTGTTAGACTACTTTGGACGAAATGAAAGATAACTTTTGGGCTTCAAAAAAGACGCTTATATGATGACATATGTGAAAGATTCTTTTCTCACCCCTTTTCTCCAATGTTTACGCAGCTATATTTTCATGAGATAACGGTGACAGTGCAAAAAGATAAGGCATATCCTGTCCAAACCTGTCCTAAGCAAACACATGTGTACATTAGGATCTCAAATATGTGTGAAATTTTGAGAAATAAAAGGCCGAAAAAAATATTTATTATTCTCCAAAGTTAACAATAACTTGTCTAGATGCGTCAATTTCCAAAACTTTATCATATTCTGCATACACGATACAGTTTACTGTGTTTGTTAATGGTTCTTCGAAACGTACCTCTATTCGTAGACGTCCATGCTTTACGAGATTCCAGTGAGAATAACAATTTGCAGAAAGATCAGAGGTAAGATCAAAAGCAAAAAGACAAAATCCTTGCGAGTAATCATGTCTATCGATATCATTACTCTTATTAAGAAAGTGAATACTAGTACCAGAGAAACGAGTGTGATAAGCATCAACGTGAAGATTTTTTTGGGAAAAATCTGGTTGCAGAGGTTTCGAAGGTATTTGTGTACCATCGACGTAAAGAGATAAGAAATTAGTCTTGTAATTTTGAAACTTAAATGGATTAAGTGCTCTAATACCGTTGAAAGCTCTGTTCTCTATGAAACCGATAATTATTCTTTTAGGCAACTGTCCGAGAATAACATTATCAAGAGTTTATATAGTAAATAGTAAATACCTCCGTGTAAAGTAAACGCTTTGAGCTCGACTCTCGTTATAGGGTATTTTGCTGTTCCTTGTGACAGAGCTTTTGCGTATGCCAATAAAATACCGGGGCTTACTTTTGAACGACGAACAAGGAGCGATGCTTCCAAAATGTGTAAACTGCATATACTGACAGGGTCCATAAGACAAATATCATCTTTTGTACGTAAGAGTCGAAAACGCATCTAGACTCCGTTGAGAAGAAATTTGTTTTGATTAAAAATGTCGCAATTTAGATGGCCTATAAGATCTATTGTTGTTCCTGCACCAAATTAATCTCAAAGTATATCGATGCCTGTATCTTTGGAGGTTAAATCTTCCATTTTTCCTGCAGTATCTGCATCCCAGAGAGCGGAAATCAGATGGCTTTTTTTTACAGCTGGGCCATAATTGAGCAATGTTTCTAGGTACGCTCTGTACACGTATGCGTTGTTTGGAGGAGAAACGAGTTTTTGATTGAAATATACGTCCACCTGATTGAACATCGAATGAAGCAAGTTGTTTATCACACTCACATTTTTCAGACATCCTGTATTTGCCGAAGTTTCTGTCGATGTTTTCAATTTGACGCGTATACTGAGCATTGTATGAGCAAGATCTATGTATTCTTCTCCGTGGCCTGGAATGACAAACTCTATCAGTGAATCGTCGGTCAGCGATGAAACGAACTTGTAATAGACCCATTGCGGACTCTCAATAGATGTCTGAGTTGGGGAAGAGAAAAAAGATTTAGTTCAGTTTTTAAACACTTGCTAGAATGTGAGTGTAAAAAGGACATCATACAACATTTATTTTTTAACCACCAAAAATGTCCGAAATTAAACGATTTTTTCCACCACTATTTTTACGCTTTTTTTTCTTCTGTGTTTTCTTATTTTTCCTTTTTCTTTTACTACTATTGGTTTTCTTTTTAGATTTCGTATTTTTCACTCCTTTCTTTTTCTTCGATTTATGCGTTGTAACAAGTCTCTTCACTTTTTTCCGTTTAATCCCTTTTACACCAAATTAATAACCCGAACCGTTCATAAGATTATAAATTTTATCCAAACCTTTTCTTTTCAATTTTTGACCAGATTCCTTGAAACGAACGTTAAATGCCTGCTTAAGAGGTACTTTATTATTGAAATTTGGATTGGAAAATTGTGTAACTTGTGTGGATGCAAAACTGTAGTTTCAGGTATCGACAGGTATGATACGTAAAAGAGGAGTTTTCGTATCACCCGTAATGTGAGGTTCACAAATATCACAATAAACAGACATTTTCTCGGGTAAACCACGCACTAAACTTGCTGGGTGATAGGCATAATGAGAAGTATCTAATATTAATGGTTGTGGTGCAAAACCAAGTATACGAAATACTTTTTCACTTATTATAAGAAAATGACGCCCCTTCATCTTACAATCGTCTTGACAAATTTTTTCGACTTTGCCATAGCAATCTTTGTCTTTTTTAAAAATTAATCCTAACTGTCCTCGAGCAATGGGTGATTGGTTAATCGCTCGGACAAGATTGTTTACCTGTGGCTACACACCAGGTCAAACTCGAAAACAATAGGACTTAAGCATTTACCAGTCAGCATACCTGCGCCGTATTTATCTCTGATAGTATTGTCCTTAAGCTCAGACAACTCGGCGTCCTCTTTGAGAACGTAAGGAAGTAAATCTTTACCGTAAATTGTAGCTTCATTCGTTTTTCTCTCATAATTCTCCTTAATTTTTTCTTCATTCATACTATTCGATACATTTGTCATTAAAGCTGTACGATTTTCCATTCTACAATTTATCATTTACAAGTTGCAAATACGTTTTTGTAAATGGAGCGAACTAATTCTTCAGAAATTAAGTATTAAGTACTGTAGGTTAGTTGGGGCGCTATGAAACACGTGGCGGGTAAAACAGAATGCATGGTGGGGCGGTATGGAACAATTGGAATATCAATTTTAATTTATAAATAATGTTTGAAAATTAAAAAAAAAGTAAGCAACAAATCAAAATTTATGCCATGGAACACCAGCTGATAGAGATATAATGTTAAAAAACGTATTTTAGACAGAACATAACCTACTATCAGTCTCCCTTTTATAATTTCGTATTTTAATAACTTAAATAATGGACTTTATTACTTTTTGTTTCTTAAAAATATAGCGCAACTATTCTGACCGGCGACAGGCTACACTGATGATGACAGGTTAAGTTCGCGGATGTTCCGGTGTTCCATTCCGCCCCATTCAGCTTGTTGCATCTCGCCCTCAACGTCAATTTTATTTGTAATCCGTAATTTTAATTTCTAAAAAATTTTCTAATTATATCTAATGCCAAGAACAGAAAATTTAAACTTTATTTTTTGACATTCTTGTAAGGGAAAATGGGATAAGAACATTATTAATACTTCATTTCCTCTCGAAAATGACACCATTCCTGAGTTCTGAAGTACTAAAAATTTGCACTTACTTTCTGATACAATTTACATAAAATATCAATTCTTTTTGCACTTACTTCAATTCATTAGACTTATTTTTATTTAATAAATTAATATCAAACTTAAGGTGTAAATATTTTTCTAGATATAGTAGCGTTCTATTTTACCCGTCTGTTCCGTCGCGCCCCACCTTCCCCTACCTGAAGAAATGTTCTTGGAAATTGAATTTTTGTCAGTCGAACAGTCCAACGACCCTATAAACGTATTTCATGCGGCAGTTGTGTAGTGAAACGTGTCATAGTATTGTGCGGAAAATACTTCATACTGCTATTGCTCGGTAAAATTAAGTGAAATTGATCGTGATTCATTATAATGTTTTTATATCGGTAACAGGTATCCAGGAATTGAATTTATCAGAATAACCCATCCACTTAACAAGTAATTTTTGTAGAACCCTTTCTTCTGCTACGTATCACTCCTTCAATTATAAATTCTAACTCAATAATATCAGTGTCTTTCTTTACAGCCGATAGTTCTCTTTCGTAAAAAACTCCACCTATGTCATCACCAGCTAGATCTTGTAACACGTAAACATACGGGTTTGGTCTAAGCCCATTAATTATACTTTTTATCACAAAAATCTCCTCTATCCATCCAGCCTCTTAACCTTTCGCAAAGGCGCCTTACTCTCGACTGATCCGTACGTTATCAGTGACCTTATATTTAGGCTTTTTACCATGCAAAGCTCTTCTTCCATACTTTCTTTGACTATTTAATCGGGCGTGTGCTGCATTTTCCAAAGTCACCTCTGATGGTCGTATTCTTATACTAGAATGTCGTGAATTATTATAGCCTTGTAAAATCTGTTGTAAAACATTAATGTAACGATGAATATTACTATGTGTAAAGTAGCGCCATATATGTTCTTTTAGTGTACGATGATATCGTTCAGCTACAGCAGCCTTAACATTTGGATCACGTACAGGGCGAAATCTTATACCCCGTGTCGATAAAAAATTTTGAAATACTGCACCGAGAAATTCTTTTCCTCTATCGCTGTGTAGACAGGCAGGAGAACGCTTTTCATTTTGATCGAGAATAACTTCAAATGCCCTTCTAACTTCATTCGCAGATTTATCTTTAAGAGGCTCAACCCAAACGTATTTACTCAGCACGTCAAGGATCACCAGTAGATGCTGGTATCCATCATCGGCATCTTTTAAATGTTTTAAATCAACTAAATCTGCTTCCCATAAACAATCTATATTTGATATATCGTAATTTATTCTCCTGAAACGTCGATGAATTGGTACGTGTAGATTATATGAGTCTTGATATTTTAACCATTCAACCATCTTTCACGTGAGACTCTTCTCCGCACAGCGTTTGCGAGTTTTTCAATACCTGAGTAAGAGGCTTCATGGGATGGGTCGTAATATATTTCTTCTAACAATTTCATGGTTTCAGAAACAATGTTCTTCACTAGTTGCTACCTCTTCTTGACCCTTGAGCTTTAGCCGAACCTGTGCTACGAAGTGTTGCTCGCTTCGTACTCCTACCTGGCGTGTCAATGAGCCCTCTGCATATCTCGTTAGCACGAATGACCTCTTCGTCTTCTGTCATTAGTGAGTCATAGAGTCCAGGCGATAGTTTGGGACTGCATCGACTACCCCCCCCCCCTCTCTCTCTCCAAGAGATTTTATCTTCTTTCTAGTATTTCCTATTTCCGACAATCTATCTAGACATACCGATTTCACGAAGGATCATGGCAAACTGGTCTCGGCCCGCCGGTTTCACCTTTTTTCTCAATCTCAATGCATCGTTTATTAAATCACTGAGATTTACATTTTTTACACTTTTACCATCTATAAAGAGATAATCATGTGAAATCCCATTTTACACGTTTTTGCATATCTGGTTGACAAAGTCGTTGGATTAAAACAATTCCTTTATTTTTAAAAGTTTTTGGAATAGTCCCAATAATATCATCACTATTGTTTAAATAATCTTCCCCCTCCTCATCATCATTATAATTGAAATCACTTGAATCACCTATATTTTTATCTCTCTGATTATTCTGTTCTTAAATCGGTTTTTTATGTTTCCATGTTTCTCGGGTAACAAATAAAATTTTTTGTAAAACTTGTTGATACATTTTCTATTTTTCATACCCATCTTTCAAAAATGGAGAATGTAATATTTGACTCATTTCAGCATTGAGTCTGGTCATAATATTAGCTGAAGTTTGGGTCGTATTATTGAGATTTGAAACATTGTCGTTAGCACCAGAGAAGATATTATCTACACAATTCATCGAAGAAGCGTGCTCTTTCATATATTCTCTGCTAAAATATTTAGAGCACATTCGCATATACATTTTACGAGTTTTGCATTAGCTGTGCTCAGAATTGCTTTTCGTTGATTACGATGAACTCGACAGAGTGCATACAATGCTGCTGTGTTTTTGCACCAATGTGTTAACGTGCACTCGACGCCATTACAGACGTATAACTGGTATCTCAACAACTCGAGCTCCTCCTTTTATATTTTTGACAGCTGTGTACACATATAAAAATCCTTCGGTTGGTAAGATATTTGTTCTAAGACGATAATTATCGGGTGTAGACTGTTTTAAATCGAGAAGAAGGTAACCATGAGATTTAGATGTTGCGTCCTGATATGCTTCTTGTAAAACTAATCAAGTTGTAAGCGAGGCCTGTGTGAAACCTATATAAGCTTTTTCCGGTTCCGCAACCATCGATCCCGTATAAACTTTTTTACGGTTCCGCACACGGACCAGGCTTTTTAAGCTTATTTGAGCATGGTTTGCATGCCGACAATCAGCTGGTAGTCGGCATCTGCTTCCCCAGGTCGCCTGTATCAGCTTATCATCAGGCGGTCTCACGTGTTGGGAGCCCCCGCGCCGGCCTACGGTGTGAAAATATAATTCTTATTTAACTCCATCACTTAATATCTCCCCAAATAGCGGAAATGAAAAAAGCGTAGATTTTATGGTATTTTGACTCCTTTCAAACACTTTTCAATTTAAACAATTAGAAGCCTTTACAGTCCCATCGCAATATGCTATCTTACCTGAGCTGGGTTCCTAATCTCATATAATTTCACACGCAAGGAAGGTTTAGGGGAATAAAAAATATCATATTAACTAAAAGCATTTTTTATTTTAGTTTCAGTAAAATAGGGGCAGATAACAGTTTCAAAATTTGCTTAATAAGCTCTTGTAATGTTTCCATTTAAAATGCTTATATATGTTCTCACATATTACACTCAAATACAAACATACGCATACACACAAACACAATAGAGAAATATATATGTATAGACATACGTGTAATCTGTGATATAAATGTAGACTTTAAGTTTCGACCAATAAAAAGCATACAATTTATCGTTGAAATTTTTCCCAAACTATTGTTTTGAAAATATGAGAAATATTTTTTTTACAAGAGAATTATTAAAAACATATGATCGACATATTTTTTATTTAAATATGTGGACAGAAGCTGGCAAAAAAAGTCTTAACAGTCATTAGTCTTTTTTAATATTTTACACAGATTTTCTTTCATCTTGTTTGTAATTTGAGTGCTTAAAATACATGTTATTTCGTCAAATACAAGTCGAAAATTTGAATTAACAAAATCCGTCGATAATTTGGACTTTACCCGTTGGTTAAAGTTGTCAAATTCAACATTTACAATTTGACGCATAAATTCACTGGAAGGTCTGTGTATTTTCTCAGCCAAAAAATAAGCTACTAATGCTTCCACTGGCGGACCGAAGGTCCGTCTCCGTCTCCGTCTCCGCCTCCGTCTCCTTCTCCGTCTCCGTCCCCATCAGCATCCCCATCCCCATCCCCATCCCCATCCCCATCCCCATCCCCATCTCCATCTCCATCTCCATCTCCATCTCCATCTCCATCTCTATCTCTATCTCTATCTCTAGGTACCTGTTGTACAAACACGGGCCAGTCTGCAGTCTAGTCGTCCAGCCTTATGATGATTATGATACTCCTATTGTATTATGCGAGGCGTCGTTAATGAGGATTGCCATGTATTTGCAGGGTATACAACTTCTTTCAATGAATCAGCTGGCTCGTCGTTATCGAATACTATTGCCCATATTTTGAGATTTTATCATTTGAGAGTAAACTCTAATGAAGGTTCCCATGAAAAAAGGTGGAGGTGTGGCAAAGCTTCTGATTAGTCAAAAGGTCATTGCCAATAGGGTTTCTCAAAATTAGAAAATTGTCTACATTTCCCACTTTTTCGCAATTTTCTTCAATATGATAGGTAGTTCTTG
>NC_046660.1:139896815-139900982 GCF_010883055.1 Belonocnema kinseyi
AATAAGTAAAAACGCTCGAAAAGAGTTTTTAAAATAGTACGAGGAAAAAAATATTGATCCAAATTACTAGTTTAATTTTTGGCATGAGCTAGTATCTTATTGCAAAAATGATGTAAATATCTTACGTTGTGCATGCATTGCGTTTCGTAAGATATTTCTGGAATGTGAAATGTTTGCCCTTTCACAGAGTCACCCAAGATTGCATCGGCTTGCAATTTATTTTTTCGAAAGCATTTTTTACGAGAGCAGACAATAGGGATTATACCAAGAGGTAGCTACAGGTACGGTGATAATCAGTCTAAGTTTGCCATCGAATGGCTTTTATTTATGGAAAGAAAACTTGGTGTAGATATTCAACACACTGGTAGGGGTAGAGAGTATTGTTTTCGTGAAGGGCCTATTGTAGACGGATACTTTCAAGAAGGCGATAACGGACTCCGTCATCTTTCCAGTTTCACGGCTGTTTTTGGCATGCTTGCAAACGATGCAATAACATGAGTAGAGATAGAATAGTCGGAAAATCTGGGGAAAACATGAATAATCGTTATGAACGTACACGCTCTCTAACCTCTAAAACTAGAAGATATGGTTACCAAGTCACAGAAATATGGGACTGCGACTTCAGACGTTTAAAAAAAGAGGACAAAGAATTGACTCAATTTTTAAAACATCATCCCGTCCTAAAACTAGAAAAAATGTTAAACCCTCGTGATTCTTTTTACGGTGGTCGTACGGGAAACACTAAATGTTATTATGAGGTGAAAGACGGGGAGATAATTGAATATAAAGACGTTTGCTCTTTGTATCCTTTTATCTCTAAGATAGGCGTGTTTCCTATAGGACATCCAACATTATACGATGGTTATGAGGAGGGTAAATTCTTCACAAAACCAAATTATGATCTTAGCAAAGTCGAGGGTGAATGTTTGCATAAAGATGAATCACAGCGTGTATTTGAAGGTACCTGGGTTTCCCTTAAATTAAAAAGAGCCATAGAACTAGGTTACAAGTTCATAGAGATTTCAGAAATCTGGCAATACATGATCGTTCAATATGATCCATCCACTCACAAGGGTGGTCTTTTCGCAGCATATATGAATATGTTCTTGAAAATTAAACAAGAAACGACTGGGTGGCCATCATATTGCATCGATGAAGCTTCAAAAGTGGAATACCTACGACAATACGAACAGGCGGAAGGGATAAAACTCGATCGCGATAAAATTAATAAAAATCCTGGTTTGCGCTCCGTGGCAAAATTATGCCTTAACTCTTTCTGGGACAAGTTTGTTCAGCGTAATAATTTACCTCAAACAGATATTGTAAGAACAAAGGAAAAATTATTACGGATGCTACTCAAACCAGAAATCAAGGTAAGAAATATCGTACCTGCAAACAAAAAGATGTTGTATCTTTGTTGGGCATACAGAGAAGAAGCAGTCACACCTCTGCCTGATACAAATGTCGTCATCGCAGCGTATACGACAGTACAAGCCCGTTTAAAATTGTATGATTGCTTGTCGCAACTAGATCGACGAGTCTTGTATTATGACACGGATTCTTGTGTATACATCACTCGCGGAACTTCGGGGGAATACATTCCACCTATAGGCTCTCTCTTGGGTGATTTAACCGATGAGCTCGAAAAATATCACGGCAATGGTAGCTATATACGCGCTTCTGTTTCATGCGGACGAAAATTTTACGCGTATATAGCACGCGCTGCAGATGATACAGAATAAGCAGTGTGTAAGGCTAAAGTTATAAGTTTAAATTTTGATAATTCTAAACTTGTAAACTTTGCCTCTCTTCGTAATCTTGTGATAGACCGTAAGGAACCGATTGAAATCAAGTCTCAATCGATTCGAACCACTCACTTTCATCACGTTGTCACTCGTGATGAAAAGAAGATATGCAGAATTGTTGATATAAAGAGGCGTATGGTAGACAATTACGATTCTCTACCCTACGGTTATAAAACAACGTAGATCATTTCAATACTTTTTGTAAATACGGACTCTTGTAAATAATTTTGGCTAGTTTATTTTTGTAAATTTTATTTTATCTGGATTTTTTTGCCACCCTCTAGAAATATATAACCCTCATCAACCTTTACAAATTGAGTAGGTATAAATTAAATTTCGTTGATAGTCGACATGAATTTAACACTCATTTTTTTATTTTTAGAGATAATTCAGATAACAGCACAACAGTTAACGAAGTAGGATTATCACCTGAGCGACTCTGTAACGAAAGAAGATCTCTCGCTAGGACTTACCCATACTGTAGGCATGTTGCTTATTCAGATGGCTCAGTCTCCCCACCTCGTATCGACAGTCCGCGACCACATGCATCAATAGCTTTAGAACCCTCAACATCGTTTACAACTCCCTTCCTATCAGAAATCCCACGTCGTAGCTTCCCATACCCATTGATACCCGCATTCCAACAAAATAGATCCCCTCCTCCATCCTGTGCATCCCTTTAACCCAATTTATTTTTAAATGTTTCTTGTACATTTGAAAAAATGTCTGTGTTGAAATGTTGTCACAGGCTTATACTGCCTAATATTTTGAAGGCATTTTTGGTCAGAGTTGGATTTTTATTGATCATTTTGCACGGGGCTGTCCCGGTATATATCATCAGTCACAGACGCATTTTTATAATGCAATCAAGTGATCTGATGAGAGCAGTCTGCCCAGACATATTGGACAAAGCCTGGTTTTTACCCCATCATTGACGGACTGGGTTTCAGTCAAGTACACGATGGGGGGACCTACAGCTTAAGATGGGTTCCGAACCACCAGAACCTCAGTAAAGATACATTGAAAAATTTCTAGAGGTATCGGCTCAGGGATCGAACCCCGGACCTCTGAGGTGAAGTCCGAGTGTCTAACCAACTGAGTTGACTCATTATTATTAATATTATTATTATTATTATTATTATTATTAGGTTTATATTATCTTTCTTCATCCTCTTATCTCAATTATTAACTTTTCATTTGTCCCATTCCAGTTTGCATCTTTTTTCTTCCACTTTTACCTCTTCCCTTTCCATTCCAATGACCCTTTTTCCTCTTTCCTTATATTTGATGTAAATTTATCTATATAATTAATAAAAAACAATTTTTATACAAAAAATTTTTACGTTCCTCTTATTTCAAATAAACATAAGATCTACGCTTTTACTTGTAACTACCTGTAATTCTTTTAAATTTGTTGAATAAATATATTTTTATAGTTTAAATGTTATCCTAATCTCTTTTATTTATCATCCCAATCTTTTTAGAAAATAAGCTTTATTATTCCAATTATAACCTTAAAAGAATAATCTTCAAATTTAATTTCTAGTTAAGCTCATGAATGTATAGTCGTAGACTTTAATTTTAGAAATGACGTCAGGGAATTCCTTTTTATCGGAAAATTATCTCCAGACGGGTGTGCAAAGATAAGATAGGCATACATACACGTGCTCGCTTTAGCTTTAGTCAGCAGAGATGGGTGGCGCATTTATGGGGGGCAGTTATGGAGGGGGGTATTTATGGAGGTATCTTTCACATGTGTCATATACCCTTAGGGGTCAATGACCTCGCGGCGATGTGGAGGAGGAAGGCCTCAGTCTAGACAGATGGCCGAGGAGTGGGGGTAGGCTGTCTGTCGCTCCATAGTTGTCTCTTACTACTAATAATACCAATGATATATTTTCGTTGTAAATTAGATTTCTTGTACCTTACATCGCTTTTATTTTGTTATGTAAAGCATTTCTACATACTTTTTAAGCCAAAAATGTTTTTTATGCATATAAAGGTGGTTATTGGGTCTTTCATACGTATATACTTGTCGATCGAATAAACAACTGCATATCCATCACTCATCTTAGGTAAAGCGTAGTTTACCGAGTCCTAAGTATTGAAATTACATTTTTCTTTAATTGTGGCTTATACATAATAAATTAGACTTAAGACATATTTCTGTAATTACTTGAAAAGTCTATGTAAAGTGCTAATATTAATATGTAAAGATTTTTCGCAGATATAAAAAATCATTATTTTATACAATAATACCAAGGATATATTTTCTGTTGTAAATTAGCTTTCTTATACCACACATCACTTTTATTTTGTTATATAAAGCATTTTTAGGTACTTCTTAAACCAAAAATGAGTT
>NC_046660.1:139901082-139904362 GCF_010883055.1 Belonocnema kinseyi
GATACAATAACCCCGAAAAGGCCCAAGCGTTCGATATTTGGTAAGAAAAAAATGTTTTCATGCACAAACTTAGTATTTATATGTCCTGCAGCTCCCCCCCTCTCACTCTCTCTCTTTCACCGTTAACTCCCTCTCTGTGGGGTCGTCCCGTTCCGTCACAGAAGGATGAGGTGATCGCGTGAAAGTAAATCACTTCGTAATCCCGCAAACACAAAAATCACTAATACGTCGCACAGAGACACACACTTAAAGTTTGAGACGAAGTTAATGAAAACAAACACAAAATCAAACGATTGAGTATTTTTATAAAACAGAGTTTCTGTAAATATAAAAAGGATAGTTTTTGACGTAAAGAAAATTGGAGACATCCGCTCCATTTCAAATCACGAAGTAAACTGAAAAAGTATTCACAGAGGTCCTCAAATTTCACAACTTACGGGGTTCAAAGGAACGGACCTTTAATTTTTTAAAGGGCTGTGGCCGCAATTCTGCCTGAAAATTGAGATGACCGATTGTCGGTTTGTTTTAAGAGGCGACAACCGTAGTAACTACGTGTTCTCAAAATTTGTTTCGCTTTACAACAGGATAGTATATTTTTTAAAGTTTTTCCACGTCGGTTCTTAAATTGACAGCATTCTCATTACCAGCAATATGAAACATTTCCAACATCAGACGTTTGTGATAGTGACATTCATTCGCAAGAATTTTCGCGCTATCAAAATCGAAAAATTGATCTTTCTCAATACTATGCTTAGTGAGCATCATCTGTTTGTTAGGGACCTTATCTATATCTTTCTTGTGTTTTGACCTTTGCACCATATGCCATAAACAATATCGCTATCATTTTGGGCCAAAATATGTAATCTGAAATTTATATTATCTTTAACCAATTTTTCCGGGTAAAAGTTGTCGAGGAGTGTGTTTTCCACTAACCACAAATTTTCTTGATGATATTGTTTATCTAAAAAAAGAATGACTCTGTCAACCTTATTAAAAACTACACTTTTTTGTACTTTTGTGGGTGATTTGAATCCAATTTAGGCATCTACCATACCAAGTGGGTTTGCAATACCAATCACACTTTATTTTTTGAACATCATTCCTGTGAAGAGTTACATCCAGAAAGTTTATCGCCCTATTTTATTCCATCTCTAGCGCAGTTCCTTCTTAGAACAGTTAAGTTCACAGTGGCGCTATTATGCTCTCTATTAATAAGTAGAATATTATTTTTGTCGACTAAGAAAATTGGCTTAACTCAAGTTATTGAATTACATCATGGATGCTTGCCAAACAATGCAGAATGGCAAACTAATTTTTTGTTTAAATTCTCAGGACTTTATGATTTAAGATTTGTAAATAATAATTGTGCACTATTTTGTAAATACTTAAAAATGTATAAGTAACTAAAGTAAAATATATTTCATATAATTTGACGTCTCGGAAGTATTTATGTGCTACGGAAGAACGAATACATTTACAATTCAGGAAAGGCTAGGAAGGTGCGGTGATCGCACAAGAACCGCTCGAAACAAAACAATGAATTTTGAAGCAAGAAATAGGATCAAAGATTAAAGAAATTTATGACCAGGTTGGGGTACTAATGTGCTGTTTATCATTTTAATTCATATAAAAATATTTTTTAACCGAATTTTGTTCTTTGCAATAAAGATTTATTGCAGAAAAAAGGCGCACGAAATAAAGAAATCAAATCAAAGAAATTCCTGATTTTTGTTTTGTTTTATTATTTTTGGTACTGATTGTTTACCTTAGAAAATTTCCCCAAAATTTGAGTATCTTACATCAATAATTATGGAATTCGAAAGAACTTTAATTTAACTTATAAAATAAAATATTGTTTAGGTAGACCAGATTGAAACTTCGGTGACGGTTCGTTTGAAATATTCGGTTTTGATTCATCTAGAATCAAATCGAAGGGCCTATGACAAAGCCACCGAACGCGTCCTCGGGTTGCGGATAGAGGGTCCATGTACCAAGGATTTCTGCTGTATATGATTATAAAAATGAATAAGCAGTCGCGGAGAATTGTCCATTGGTGGTCCCGAAGGAAGTAACCCCCAAGCGGAGGTATGAAAACCGTGCCAAAAGTTGAATGGCACCTGAGCGAGGTGTCTAGGACGGTGAGTCTGGGATATCGGGCGACCTTTCAGAGCACGCAGCCTTATCCTTGCATGCGGTCTTCTACAAGGATGGGCAAACACTTTTCCCTAGCTTACCATGGGAACAACAATGATAACACGACAGCAACACGGAGCAACTAAATCGCGACTTGCTAAAGTGCTACGATGCATGTGTGGCCCCTGAAGGAAGTTACATGGCACGTCTGCATGCGCTGTGGTGTAAGAAACACCCGGAGCTATCCCGCTTTTTGCATTAAAGTCTGCAAAACCATGGCGAACTACTCCAAAAAAGCGTCTATGTATATGAAACGCCTACTTTACCGTAGCCAGAACAAGCTGGCAACAGAGAAAGAAAGGCGACATTAAGACCAACCGCGGGCAGGCATGCGATAGAGGAAGAGCGATGCTTTGTGGCCCTGAGAAACATCAACATCCAGGTTTCTCTCAAGCCTAAAAATCTCGCTGAAATGGATGACGAACTTTGTGGACTTTTTCCCGAAGAATCCGGCCTCCGGACTATCAATTGTTATGTCTATAATGTAGCGAGAGCTTTGGCCGATGCGAACCGTAAAACAAAACCAACGGTTGAACATAAGACCAAAAGACGAATTCAGTGTGTAATTGACTAAATCACATCTGGCAAAACTTTTAGCACCGAGGTTTGAAAGTTTGCGCGCGAACTCAGGACCCGTTATCACACACTTAACAAGTCAAAGCTGCTGACCATCAGACAGCATATTGTTAAGAGAATACGGATACTATCTGACGCTAAGAGAAGTCTAGAGCGGAGGGAGAGGTGGGTCAGAGAAAATCAACAGTTTCTCTCTGACCCATCTCGACTCATCCAAGACCCTCCAGTTACTGCCGACCACCCGCCCAAACCAGAGGAGGTCGAAGTATTTTGGAGAGAAGTCTACGAAATGCAGCAGACACTGGACGAAGACTCAGAAAATATAAATAGCTTCAAGAAGCTGTGTGATGCCCTCATAACACCTGATGAAGAATGCCCACCCATCACTACCGAGGAGGTGAAAAAAGTATAAGAGGGATGAAGAACTATTCCGCACCGGGACCAGATTGTATGAAAACCTTCTGGTGGAAGAAGTTTTCTTCAACCCATCAGCATTTGGCCCGTATTTTCA
>NC_046660.1:139904462-139905466 GCF_010883055.1 Belonocnema kinseyi
ATTCTCGATAATTGACTCAATATCCCTAGGATCATTTAGAGGAGCGATATTAAGGTGAATGCCGTAGGAGTGACAGAGATGGTAACAAAGCACTCTTATTGCCGCATTGTGCCTTTGAATATAGGTCGTTTCCGCGTGTGTTGGACAACTAGATAGTATGTGAGCTAAATGCTCGGGGTGTGCATGGCACGCCCTGCAGCTATCATCGGGAATGTCTTGGCTCAAAATGTGACGACGGTATGTTAAGGTGGAAATGACACCGTCTTGGCATGCAAAAATGAAACCCTCTGTAAGAGACTTCAATCCGGGCGATTTAAGGAAAGCAAACGTTAGCTCACAAGACATTGACTGATCCTTCAAATTTCTGTGGTAGATACCGTGCATCCTCTTATCGAGGAGCTGTTCACGAAAGTTTTTCTCTTGTGCTTTCTTAATCCGGGCTTTCAGGAGTGAGTACTCGACCCAGTATAATCCTGTTGTGAAGACATTCAAGACTCAATATTCCGCGACCCCCTTGACGGCGTGAGATGTACAGTCGCGGTACGAAAGATTTAAGATGCATGCTTTTGTTCATGTGCATAACCTTTCTTGTCCCGATATCAAGAGATCTGAGCTCGTTCTTCGTCCATGGAACTACTCCAAATGAATAGAGTAGTACCGGGACGGCAAGTATGTTCGTTGCAGATACTTTGTTCCTCGCCGACAGTTCGGAAGACCAAATCTGCCGGATGAGACGTTTGTATCTGCTTCGGTGAGTATCCTTTATAGATGTCACATCCTGAATGCGGCTCTGTGGCACGCCCAGGTATGTATAAGTCTCTCCAGCGCAAAGGTGTCGTATGGCGCTTCTATCAACGAGCTCAGGATCTTCAGCGATGCCTTTAAGTTTTCCTCGCTTCACTTAAACCTTGGCGCATTTGTCTAACCCAAATTTCATTCCAATTTCCTTAGTATATCGTTTGACAATCCCCAGAGCTAGATGCAGTTGCTCTCTGTTTTTAGCA
>NC_046660.1:139905566-139907897 GCF_010883055.1 Belonocnema kinseyi
ATCGAGACCTTATAAGGGAGTTGCAACGATTGTACCCGTAATATTCTGTTAAACTGATCGTCCTTATCATCGGCGCTCTTGGAGGTGCCAAGCTTTCACTTGGAAATAGCCTAAAAAGCAACCCTGCGTGTCAACAATATGCTAGAACACTTGCGGGAAAAATGCAGAAGGCGGTTGTCCTTGGGTCACTCCGTGTTCTTAGGGTGCACGAGGCTTTTGCTGGATCGTCGTATTGATTCCTTTACAGAGTGTAACCACCTATCTCACGGTTGTGAGACGTGTTTGTGGCTGAAATTTTACCGCGATTTCGCTGGAAGCGGGTGCAATTTTTCAGATTAGCACCCGCTCCCGGCGAAATCCTGCGGTTGTCCTTATGACAAATTTTTAATTATATATATATACTATGCTTGTGCCCGGAAAAAACTGAATTTGCATGTCTTTGCATAGCAGCGCTACGATTATTATTTTTCTCAGCGTTCTCACTATTTTACCTCACAGTAGAGACTAGAAACATATCTACCTGCAGAAAATGAAGCGTTAGACCTAATATTTTTGGCGCTAGACGTGATAACAGGGTCATTTTGAATAAAAATTACTACATTTTCATGCTTTTGCACAGCAAGGGCAGGATGAATATTTTTCACATGGTTCTTAGTATTTTTACTCGCATAAGACACTATAAACATATTTGCATTAGAAAAAGGGAGTCGCTAGACCTAATAGTTTTTTTCGCTAGGCGTGGAAACAGGAAAATTGTATTTAAAAACAACGATTTTTTTGTAGTTAAAACTAAGCTTTACACTTTACACAACTGCAGTTGTGTACCATTAGAAAATACTCAATTCAAATTTCATAAAGTTTATCAAATTAAAATGAACTAAATTTTGCAAGATCTTTTGCACGTCAAAAAAATCCCACAAGACTTCTCAAAGACAACAACAGGTCTGACATTAGACGTGCAAATGCCATCTTAAAGACGTACTTTGGTCTTTTATGAGACGTCCAAACGGATGTGCATGTCTTTACTGAACTTCCTAAAGACATCTTTAAGATGTCGCGGTGCCCACGGGGTGCCTAACTTTTTCGTTACTGTATAGTTAGGCACCGGAAATTGCTGAGAATGTCACGTTTTTCCCTGCGTACAATTTGAATACACTGGCGATAGATATACCATGAAAGTAAGAAAATATGAAGTGGGGGTTGGTGGAACCTCCGTGGGATCCAAAATTCTTTCAGGAAGTTAGAAAAATTCAGTTTTTTTTTCATTAAATCAAGTTTTTTTCTGGTCCGAAAGGGGGTGGAACAAATAAAAGAAACTTACATTTTTAGCCACCCCAACGATATGGGGCATTAGTGTCGAAATTCAGTAAAAGAAACGCATGGAATTTGTTCTAGTTTTTGTGTAGTACGACCCAAATGGTTATCCTGTCAACTCAAAAATACCGAACTCATCATTGGGCAAATTTTACTTTTATCGTTTGTTGAATGTTGTGTTTTTGAGTTGATGAGCGCACATGGACGAGTGGTTCAGCCAATACTGGGCAGGTGACTTATTTCATTATTTGTTAGACTTAGCATGCCCACACTGCCGAATGGGGACCCAATAGGTTCTTTACGGGTAATTTGTAGAGGCTCCATTCGGCTCCTTCGGTCCGCCAGGATAGAAATACCATTTCAGAGCGCTGAACAGTTTCATGAGTTTAATAAAAAATAAAAAATTGATGATGGGATTCGGACAGAATTTTTAAGTATTGTAAATACGGATTATGAAGGGAACTTATTTTTATGAGTGTATCTCGGGTGAGATAATTGAATTTTGTGGAACGTTTGCTATATTTAATTCATACATACAAATTATATACGAACAAAAACATACATTTTTTTTTGTTTTTTTCAAATGTGATTATACAGACTGACGAGCGTCCTAGTGAAAAGTCATTAACTGAAGATAACATTTGCAGTTTAATTAGCAAAGTTTTCAATAATGCGAAGAACTGGGAGGGTGAGAGGCAGAAAAGAGCTGCTTTGAAAAACAGACTGTACGATAAAGCAGTTCGTGGTAAGGCCGAGGAATTTCAAGATCCAGAGGACCTACTTCAAGATCGAAAGAAAGAACCAAACAGCGAAGATGAGTCAGAGTTATCAACATAATAATTTAAATATTGTTATTTCAGTATTTTCATTTGCCACATTTAATAATCCAGTTTAACAAGTTAGACTGAAAAAATGATTGAATAACGTATTGCTTCATTCTGCAATTGTTATAAAGACTATATTTCTCACAAAAACCTTTGTTGAAAGATTTCTGGTCCAACAAAAATTTAACCAAAG
>NC_046660.1:139907997-139908920 GCF_010883055.1 Belonocnema kinseyi
TACTTTATATTGCGATATAATGATATAACTTATTTATGCTTTGAACGATGCAAAGTTTTAAAATAAAATATATTTAATTATTTAAGTGTCAACTAAATTTTCATTAGCTTTTCCTGCTGAAATCCATCATTTACTTCATTATAATTTTTAAAAAATTTTAAGGAATTTAATAAGAAATATATACTGCCCGGAGAAGGGCCTTGCTTATTCTAAAGACACAGGAAAGCTTACCTGATACGGACCGTCTAAGGTTGGCTACATACGGCCCTTCTCATTCCGAGCGTGACGAAACCTTTAGCGGATCGAAGGAAACGAAAGAAGCCTCTACAAAGTACCCTTAAAGACCCCACTGAGTCCCCCTTTTGTTCCTGCTTAAGAAACTCTAAAAAAATTTTGTCTGGATGCTAGCGCTAAGCTGTGGAAACCTCAGACAACAACGCTGCGATGCAAGTGAGTGAGAATTTTATTTTTAAATTTCGCGCGCAAAATATTACTTAAGCTATCATGGATGCGCTTGAAGTCACCTTCAGCAGAAATTAGTGACATTTTAAAAAAAATTTTAACGCTGAAAAAAAGTATTGCGATTACTTCGTGAGTTTCGAATGAAAATTTTAACCATCAAAAATTTTAAAATGTTTTATTATCAAGAGAACTGAGACAGAAATTGCAGCGTTTCTGTTTAGACGTTTTATTATCAAACAAATTCGTTTCTGATATCCATTTTATAATATTATCAAAATAAATGAAAAATGTCATTATATATACCAGTATACTCTACTGCATAAAATTCTTGTAAAAGGACAAATTTAAATTTTCACAAATAACGGATCTTGTCACGTGCCGTACGCACTAGGTGTAAATCACCGACTCCAATTTCTCCAAACTTATACATTGCACACCAAGCGCAGTCTGAAGCTGCCGAA
>NC_046660.1:139908930-139925097 GCF_010883055.1 Belonocnema kinseyi
CCAGCATCGACCTCTTCCAAAGTGGCACTACTTAGAAAATTAAATCAGGTTACGCTAACCCAGTCCGTACCCTAGGGATAATTAAATAGGATTTTGAAGTGCCCGGTAGCACGTGCTGTTATTCGAATTTCGAAAAAAAATTACGGATTCTAATTCTCCGGAAACCGAAACTTTTGCGGGGGGGGGGATGTCTTGCCCCGTAGCTCGAAAAGCGTTTTTTGGACCACCCTCAGATATAGATATAACGCAATCATGATGGGCAAATTTTAAATAAACATATTGAACATTAAGTTTATTAAAATTTTTGTTAAATACACAAACAACCCTGGCAAACTGAAGGAACCGAATGGAGCCTCTACAAAGTCAACTTTTAAACTGTGGAAATTCGGATTCTATGTTTAATTTTCTATTAGAAACTCACGGAGTAATCGCAATACTTTTTTTGCAGCGTTAAATATGTAAAAAAATGTCATTTACTTCTGCTAAAGGTGACTTCAAGCGCATCCATAATAGCTCAAGTAGTATGTTTCGTTCGGATTCTTGGCTTTCTAGATCTATCTAGTCCGATTTTCATCTAAACATTGTCAACTGATTGGCTATAAACTTAAAAAAAAGCACGTATAAATAAAGTGCGAAAAATTATTTCGCAATCACAATACTTAAAGTTATAATTTAAACGTATGATGTAGCTTCTTCAGTCATTAGAAGGACAGAATGCTTTGTTTTCCACAGTAATCCGAACGAAATTATGAGGCATTTTTTGATTTTTTTAAATTTATTTCTACACATTTAAAATAATTTGGCTAAAGACTACGCTGAAAAAAGTAGTAAAGAAAAATTTTAAAAATGAACAATTTTATCAATGAATAGCATAAATGACAATTTATTTTAACATAAACTTAAAATGTCCTAAAAATTGTAATCTTTTTTGAAATACTTATCAACAATTTCAATAAAACTCGTTACTTTTATCTCGAATTGTACAAAAAAATTTTATCTTCTTTGAAGTCTAATGATTTTTTATTAAAAATAACTATTTCTGGTACAAATGATTCAAATAACCTAAAGTTGTAAAAAAGTTGTAAATCTTCTTCAAAATATAATCTAAAAAATTTTAAATAGCAATTTCTGAGAAGAAACTCTGCCTTAATTCAAACTTTCATGGAAACTCAATCAAATTCTAACATCGTACGTTATTTATTATTATTTATTATATTAAACAAATAATTACTTTATCCTATCTTTAATAAATAAATTCGTGTATTTATGCGTCTGACACTCATGAAGGTATTAATGATAAATCATTATACATTGGTAAAAGATATTACACAAAAAGATTTAATTTATTATTCGAAGATTTGAATCTTGCCGCCTTGAGCCGTGGTTCGGCCGTAGTGCCCAGGGAGCGCAGCGATTTGTCTTTCTTGCAATTGAAATGCAGGGTCGAGTGTTTAGGAGAGGAGACGAGGCGGCAAGAAGCATACTTACTTGGTCGAGAACTGAACTTTGCGAAAATCCCTAATGCGGATCTCTCGAACGTATAATTTTTGTTAGTCAGGTCTACGAACGGGCTGTTTCGGATCAAAATATATCTATGTGGATATGAAAACTTCCGCCTCGCAGGATATTCCGACGGGTTATCCCTGGAACAATCCATATTAGATATATAGCAGTTTTAGAATTGTTATATAACTGTTATAGAATTTTCCTAGATTTTTTACAACGCAGCGTACCCAAGTTCTGCAATTGTTCCAGAAATATTACAGATCGACTGTCACAGCATTCTACATCAAATGACGCTTGTCAAAACTTCAGCTATTTATGTATACGCATTTACAAGTTACAGCACTGAGAAGCGACTAACCACCGTGTTTTTTTTAATATGGAAAAATCTGAGTTTCGAGTTTTGATTAAACACTACTATCTTCGCAAGAAAACGATATCCGAGACCAAGGCCAAGCTGGATAAGTATTATCCGGACTCTGCACCGTCGATTAGAACGATTCATAAGTGGTTTACCGAGTTTCGTTGTGGCCATACGAGCACAGTTGATGCTGAACGATCTGGGCGCCCACAAGAGGTCACTACACCAGAAAATGTCGAAAAAATCTATTATATGATGTTGAATGATCCCAAAGTGAAATTGAGAGAGGTGGCTAATGCTGTAGGCATATCATTGGAACGTGTGGGCAATATCGTGCATTCAGTTTTGGGCATGAAGAAGCTCTGCGCGCGATGGGTGCCGCCTTTGCTCACAGTGAACCAAAAACGAATTCGTGTGACAACTTCCCAGCAGAATTTGGCATTATTTTCGCGTAAGCCGACCGAGTTTTTGCGCCGATTCATAACCATAAATGAAACCTGGATCCACTACTTCACTCCTGAGTCAACGCAACAGGCAAAACAGTGGGTTCCACCGGGCCAAAGTGCTCCGAAGCGTCCAAAAACGCAACAATGGGTCGGAAAGGTTATGGCCTCCGTATTTTGCGATGCACATGGCATAATATTCGTGGACTATCTTGAAAAAGGTAAAACCATAACCGGAGCATACTATTCATCATTATTGGACGGATTGAAAATCGAAATCGCCGAAAAACGACCGCATTTGAAGAAGACAAAACCGTTTTATCATCACGACAATGCGCCTGTTCATTCATGCTTAGTTGCACAAGCAAAATTGCATGAAATCGGCTTCGAATTGGTTCCTTAGCCACCGTATTCACCAAACCTGACCCCCAGCGACTATTAATTGTTCCATAACCTGAAGAGATGGCTCACCGGTAGGCGTTTTTACTCAAATGAGGAGCTCATAGCTGAAACTGAGGCGTATTTTGGAGACCTTCCGATCCTCTGTGTTTCATTTTTCAGGGACTTATCAGACTGCCTAGTAGTCTAGGATTGAAAACACAACTTTCGGCCCGTTATGGGGGCATCGAAAGTCAACTTTTTGATACATGTATTATGAAAAAAATGGGTGGTTGAAACATTTTTCATAATGTGTAATAACGACGGGATTTATTCCGAAGTAAGTATTGATATAATAAAATACAATATTACTATGTTTTAGCAGATAAAATAATTGTGAAGAAGTTCGATTTCTTTTTGCGACATGCAGCTCATAATCTATGTGTTTATTCTACAAAAATGTTGATTATCTTTTGAAATGAAAAAAATATTTTTAGAAACTGTTTGCTTCTGTCGTCAATAATTATTAATTTTGAACTGATATAATAACTAAACCAATATAATAAATACTGTTGTCTAATTTTGTATTTTAGCTGTGTAGTATTTTTTGTTATATGGTTTCAATAATAAGAGCTTCGCTAAGATGACAAGAAGAATCGTGTTCATCTCGTTAAGCAGCACTAATTGTTCATTAGGATGGATCTAGTAGAGTATGGTTAGCTTATGAGTTGTTTATGATGAGCAAATTAACGTATGAGAAAAAAGTTGTTAAAATACACTTCGTAAATTATTGATTCGCATCTTAATTAGATATTTATTTTTAATTTTGTCAAATTCCACTACTTTTTTAATTAGAGTGAAATTATTTTTCACACATTTTTGTAGAGTCATTATTTCGCATATCGAAATGATTTTTAAACACTCCTTTGCACAAATTTATTTGAGTTTCATAATTAATTTTTCAGATGTAATTTTTTGAATAAAAAAAATCGTGATTTGAAGATACTTAGGTGAAAATATTCACATGGAATTTCAAGTGGAAAATCACTTAAGATATAGATGAAAATGGATGTCATTTATTATTTTTATGTACCCCGTATCTTATATTATTGATAGGTATTAATTTATAATTCTAGAGGTGGTTTCCACATGGAATTTCATGTATTTATTTTCATGCGAAAATTCCCATTTGCGGGAATGTGATACTTATCCAATTACTACTTCACCGACATTTTTTCGTGGATTATACCAATTCTACAAGAGATTAGATACAATCGAGGGAGCACGGTGATAATTCGAATATTTTAATACAATAATAGTAAGCCATGCTATTTTTATATGGAATCGTCCTATTGATAATACGAAGTCTTAGTATTTTTGTAGTAAATCCTAGATAGGATAAATTAGTTATGGAGTAAAGAAAAATTCGAAAGATCGCTGTCAGATATTAGTAACGTCCCTGGCGGACCGAAGGAACCGAACGGAGCCTCTACAAAGTATTTGTGAAGACTCCATTGGGTCTTTACGGATATGTAAAAAAAAACCAGCAAACTCAACTTTTAAATTGTTGAAATTCGGATTTTAAGTTAAGATCCCCTATAGAAGGTCATGGAATAATCGCAATAGTTTTTTTTCAACAGTAAAATTTTTTAAAAATTATAAAACGTATAACGCCTGTTGACTGCTACACTTCAAACGCATCGCCTGTAAGTAGCTATAGGGAATTTCAACGTAGAATCCGAATTTCAACAATTTAAAAGTTGATTTTGCTGCTTTTTCGTGTTTTTTTTTAAAAGGAACAAAATGGGGACACAATGGGGTCTTCACGAGTACTTTGTATAGTCTCCATTCGGTTCCATCGGTCCGCCAGGGTTGGGAAGCGAGCCTAGCGTTGTGCCGAGTGCAGCCGAGCGTAAACGATGTCAGCCGACTAATGCTCTACTGAAATTCCTTAAATTTAGGAATCACACAATTTGGTTTGATGCAAAGATCCTTATTACAATAAATTAGGATAAGTTGAAAAATTACAGTTGCAAAACAAATTTTCCACAGAGAGCAAAAATTATTTTTAAACCTCGATATTAGGATATTTGATTGCGTTAAAACATAGTGCTTAGCATTTTAAGAATGCCATCATTGTGAGAAATTAATGAATAATATAATGGAAATCACTTTGAGTACTCGCATTTACTTCATAAGAGCTTTGGAGACCCGTGTTCGATTCCCACCAGCTTTATTTTAATCACATTTTTCTGTTTCAGCTTGTCATATAATATTCCTGCATGTCTATAATAATGAACAAACTATATATAATCATGTGTACTGTACAATTGTAATTTAAATCAATATAATAGTGCGAAAGAGTTCAACATCAGATAATGACTGAGTCTGCATTTACGTCATATGCTTGTGTAAAGGATACGTGTGTCATAACCTTCAACGCGACCCGGCGTATGTTGAGTTCATTTTTTTTCGCCTGCTTATCTGACTGCACCAATTTTTACTATGTCACTTACTAAATCAGTGCGCCGGTCTCTCTTGACGTTACTATAGTCCTTTTCAAATATTGCAATCTTCAATAGATATTATTGCAAGAAATTTAGAATTTTCTTCTACCGAAATTAGTAAGTGGCTATAATAATACATTGCTTGCTGGTTTACTACCGAGCTTTTCAAATACTTCACACCTTTTTTGAAATAAATGTAACATTTTGCAATTTTATTCCAATGAATTTTGTAGTTCGGCATGTAGTTACTAGTTACTACTCGGAGTAGTAAGCATTACAAAAGTTCCGCTACGTCCCTCCATTGCAAACTAAAAATAGTAAAATCTAGTCTGATTTTTTAGAGTTTTCTGCCCATCCTAAGATTGCGAAGAAGAAATCCTAGGAAATATACGCCCATCGCTCGACGGCTAATGTTGAGATGCGGAGAAGCTAGTAATACTATCATGGAGGGGGAAGTCATCACCCGCTGTGTTCCCCTCACATTTCCGCAACTCGACATCAGCCGCAAAATTAAAACCTTCCACGTGGAATGAAGATCATGTGACACTTATCCAAATCCTATTTTACTGACAGTATTTTGTGTAACCCGCTAATTCCAGATGAGATGAGATATGAAACTGAAAAATTGGAAAAATAAAGAAAAGTGACTAAGGATCGTTTAAGTACTAATAAATTAATCCAATTGCAACAAAAATCAGTTTTGGAAAAAATTGGTACCATAAATATAAACGTTTCTTGCTTCCTTTTCTACATTTTCCCAAAATTTCAGTTTCATATCTAATCTCTTGTAGAATTGGTATGATCCACGAAAAAATGTCGGTGAAGTAGTAATTGGATAAGTATCACATTCCCGCAAATGGGAATTTTCGCATGAAAATAAATACATGAAATTCCATGTGGAAACCACCTCTAGAATTATAAATTAATACCTATCAATAATATAAGATACGGGGTACATAAAAATAATAAATGACATCCATTTTCCACTTGAAATTCCATGTGAATATTTTCACCTAAGTATCTTCAAATCACGATTTTTTTTATTCAAAGGTTCGGTAATCCATTCGAATCGCCACAATAACCAGTCATTTTACAAGTTTTTAATAAATAATTCCCGGTAAAGTCCGAGATCCCGCTGCGAAATCCGACATGTATAATGTTAATACAAAAATCTAATTTCTGAAATGGTATTGTTATTAATTGGCCACTGCTATAAACGGTTCCCATAGTAATTTTAGTGCAAAGTTAAAAAACAATACCAAAACAGCAATTATTTATGGCATTTTTAAAAATTTGCAAACATATTGTTAAAGAATAATTCTTTTTTATGAAGAACTCGGTCACTGTTTCAACATAGCAATGGGTTTCCATAGTGTAACCTATGCTGAATCTCAGTTGCCAGGTCAAAGTAGTGGCTTACCTTTGAACTTTTCGCAACTATCGAGTTATTGGACAAATTTTTCATAGAAATTAAGAGCGTACAATTTCAATCATTATGCAACGTGGTTTCCACGGCTCCGATGGTACAAAGGAGTTGTTTCTTGCATTAAAAAAAGTCGCGCGGCCCAGCAAGACGAGGACACGATCGTTTTCGACTAGATTCGGATGGACATTTTCGTGGCAATTACGTCAGTATAATTTAGTGCAAGTAACTCCCTCAATAAAGAAGTGTTTTTAATGCGAAAAAGGGATAATGGCGTCACATACTTTGATAACGATTCGGTTGGACATTTATGCAAAAAAGAAACGTTCATTTGGAATCTTCATGACATCTTCATTAAAGCTAATTGAATTTGCCCATTTCATTTAGATTCTCACGATACAATTCTACTTCTCCATGTGCGTGGCTTTTGTGACGGCGGAAAGCCAACATTTAGCAACATTTTGTAAATGAGAGGTCATCAAACTCTGTGACACCATGATCCATTTTTTCGCACAAAAAACACTTCTTCGTTGCAGGGATTACTTGCACTAAATTATACTGACGCAATTGCCACGAAAATGTCCATCCGAATCAAGGCGAAAAAGATCGTTTCGTCGTCTTGCTGCGCCGCGCGAATGTTTTTAAAGTGGGCAAAAATTTGTTTGCACTATCGAAGCCGTGGCAACCACGTGGCATAATGATTGAAATTTTCCGCTCTTCATTTCTATGAAAAATGCTTCCATTAACTCGATAGTTGCGAAAAGTTCAATGTTTTCTTTCTTTTGATCCATGTTTTTTCAATCTCTTTCTGAATCTTTTTCAGTTATCTTGCCATCTTTTTTTTCTGCTTTTGTGCGCATCTAGTTTCTTCGCGGAATTTCTCTTCGCGGAATTTTTCTTTATGCTTATCATCTTCGCAGAAATTTTCATGTAGACAATCTTCTTCGCTTTTAGATTCAGAATTTAAATTGCTTCTTCCTTGTCGGACTGAATCTTCTGATTTTTCAATGATCATTCGCATTTGCTCAGAAGTTGATGGTTCAGCGTCTCCTACATTACGTTGAACTATTTCTAGATCGTCAGCTTCGTCGCAAATTTCTACATCGGAATTTTTTTCCGTGATTCCGTCTGCAATGTCAATCTCTATTAGTGAATTAGTATTCGCCTGTGCTCCTGAAAGGTCTACGCTCCTTGGCTTTGCAGCTGGATTTTGCTCGTCCTCTTCTTTTTTGTTGTGTAAAGCGGTGTGGCATCTGTTGTGTCCTACTCTTCTTCCATATCAGTAAGATCTGTAGCTAATTCTTGGAATTCTTGTTGTTTCCATGGTCTTCCTCTTCCTATTTTGAAGGGTTTTTTTCAGGGCACTTTCAGGGCACTTTTCAGGTTGCAATTTTAGATTTTCCTTATTTAAGCGTTCCATGAGTTGATGGAACTTTCGGTCATGTTCTTTTAAAGTTTCCGCGTGAATAATCATATAGTCGAGTTATACGAACATCTCGAGTCCCTGTAATCCCAAAAGAACGGAATTCATAAGACGTTGGAAGGTGGCTGGGACTCCCTTTAAACCGAAGGGCATTCGTAAAAATTCATAGTGGCCGTACGGCGTTGAAAATGCCGTTTTGTGTCTATCCGCAGGATCTATCGGAATTTGGTGGAGTCCGGAGGCCAAATCGAGCACAGTAAAGAAATTCGCGTTACCCAACTGGCTGAGTATATCGTTTATATTCGGCAATGGCTAGGTGTCTCCTATTGTTTTTTCGTTTACTTCTCTATAGTCCACCACCACTCTCCAACGCTTATTACCTTAGGGGTCTGGCTTTTTGGGATTGACCAAAAATGGGGAGTTATAAGGAGATGTCGACCGTATAATTATATTTTCATTTAACATTGTTGTGGTTTGTGAACGGATCTCGTCCTTCTGACATTGTGGATGTCTGTATGGATGGGTGAAAACTGCTTTGTCGTCCACGATGGGTATTTTATGATATACAACGTTTGTGGAGGACAATGCGTCACCTTGTAGATAAAAAGAGTTTGTGTACGGTTTGATTAAATTGGCAACAAGGTCCTTTTCTAATTCGTTTAGTTGCTGGAGATTTAGGATATTTATTAGAAGCTCTAATCTAGGTTCCTCGTTGTCAGAAGGTTTTGTCGTGCTTATTATTTGAGTGGTGCAGATTTTTAGTGACGAGCTTTGTGATGCTTCGTTTTCTTTTGCATCGTCTTTACAATATGCTTGTACTTCAGATAGACATAATGGTATAACCTTAACCACTGGTGTTATTAGTTTAATGGTAGACTCGATGGCATTAATCGCTATTGTTAGTGCATACCATTTTATATGGAGACTAGAAAATTGCCAATGTAAAGGCCTGGACCCGCATCAAACAAGGGGAAGTAGTCCTATCTTACTTGTGTGTCATTTACTCTAATAAAAATTAGATTTTTGGTTCTAGGTGGTAAAATAAAGTATTCTTCATTATGAAATGGAATATTTAGATCTTTCACAATAAGTGACCTTCAAGCACACCCTAGAATTCCTGCTTCTTTACTTGGAAATGAATCTGATACTATTTGGAAACTAACTACTAGATCGCTGCATTTTAGATTCACTTGATCTGAGATGAACACTATACCTGACGTTATTCCCTTCACTTCAAAAATAATATCTGAATTTTTTTTTATCCAATCGCTTAGAACGCTGTATTTGATTACATTGATTTCCGCTCCTGTATCCGGAAGCACTTCGGACTCATTATTTTTTAGACGTGTACTTGTCAGAAGTACAGTGGGTGAATGAACTGGACTGCTTAAATGGATGGTCGCTCGCCGCAATGACTCAGATTGGCTTTTGCGCGTCTGATAATTGGTTCGCCACTCGCCTGCGCACCCATTTGACGAGTAGTGTTGGCGTTTAAATTTGGTTGGATTGTGTTTGGTGCTTCGTTTACAATTAATTGATTTTGTAGCGAATTTCGTAGATTTTTAGGAAGATTGAAGGGTGCTTGGTTCTGTGGTTGTTCAAGGGTCTGGCTAGTATTTTGGGTGCCTAGATGATTATTTGGATAATTTGGTGGTATAATTTTGAATGGATTCTGGGCATTAATTTGATATTGAATTTGGGGTTCGCTCTGATATTGGGTATGAGCTGGACCTGGGTACTGGTTTTTGTTTTGTAGTTGGTTTTGATAATAATTTTGTGATTGGTTTCGGAATTGGTTTTGGAATTGGTTTTGGGGTTGATTCTGATACTGAGTTTGGGGTTGGCTTTGGTACTTGTATTGGGGTTTAGTTCGGTACCGATTTTTGGGTTGATTTTGATAATAACTTTGTGATGGATTTTGACATTGGTTTCGTGATTGTCCTCGGTATCCACCTCATGAGCTTCCTCGATATCGACCACGAGATTGGTCTCCATAACCATTTTGCGATTGTTCTTGTATACTTAAAGTAGTTTGATCATATCCAGAATAATCGTTATGATGGGTTTGGCGCTGGTTATAAGCAATATTGGAATTTCCGAAATTATTTAATGCGCCTCGGGTTGGTTTTTGTCTGCTTTCTTTAAGACGCTGAATATGGAAACAGTTTTCAATAACATGACCAGGGCGTTCGCAAAATGTGCAAAAATTTGAATTTTGGGGTGAAGGTAGTTTTTATCATTTTTCTCCTCCTTGTTTATAGTTAAATGTCGAACTTGTGAGGTTCATGTAGTGCACTTTTGCTCTGTCCGAGTCTAAGAAGGACATTACTCTTGTTTGGTTTCTTAATTTTTCTAAATTCGCGACATCTTTTTCATCTAATTCTACATGATAAGCAATATCAATTGCTTCTTTCAATGTACTAGGCTGAAGTGTGATAACTAAATATCGAAAATCTGTTAAAAGCCCATTGGTAAATTGTTTTACAGAGTATTTGTCGAAATTTTTATTAATATTTTGGCTTCAGCAGAGATTCCGTCATTTGAATTTTCTGGATAACTTACTATTACTGCTTGTTTATAATTCGCGACTATATTCTGAACCCTACCTGCGTAAATTGCTACCTTCTTGTAATCTATTTGGAACATTCTTCCCATTTCCGACATCCAAAAAGCTTCATTTGTGGGAATTGCAAAGGTACGTTTCAAATCAGTAACAAGGTCATTAAGGGAGTTGTATGATTGAAGTCGCGGTTTCAGTAAGACGTTTGCCTGATCCGATAGCTTTGTTGGAATTAAATCAAACAAATCTAACAACGGTGTTATCTTTTGAACTGTCGTGTGCTCTTTTGCAACCACGGATAAAGGATTCGACGAAATTTGAATCACTGTTAAAAGTCGGTATTTGTGCTAATACGTCTTTGAGGGAAGGCGTAATTTCGTTAAATGGCTTATTTCCGACAGGGTTCTTATTATCTGCTACCTGAATTTCGCTGAAACTCACGTTTTCAAAATGGCTGCCACTCAAGAAAAAATCGATATTGCCTAGGAAAATTTTTTTAAGGATTCATTATAATTCACTTGTTCTATTGCAGCAAGATTGTTATCGTTTGAATCATGTTTTTGTTTCACTAAATTAACATTGCATCTATATTCAGAGTTCGACGGCTCAATTTTTAATACGCAAATTAAGAAAATGTTGAGTAAAGCTTCTTACCTACTTACAGCAAGGAGATCAACGATGATTTGCAGTAAATTAATCATTCTTAATTCCTTTTATTTATTTTTAATTTTTTAATTAATTTTTTTGTTTTAATTTCCCTTGTCTGTGTTACGTTGTCTTTATTCGTTCGAAGTTTCGAGTAAATTTTTTTCGTCTCGAAAAATATATATATTTTTCTTCCTGATTTTGTTATTAATTTTGTTTTCGATGTTCTCAGATTTATCCCGTAACAGACGAAGCAAAAGTTCCTGTTTCGATGCAAGAAGGTCGCTTAACGACGCTCTTGAAAGATTTTTATAGTTTGATAAAAATTCCAAAAGGATTTAAAGAAAAAATTTTAATATTGTAAAGTTTACAATGTCTGTTGACTTTTTAATTTAGAAGGTTAACATTATGAATTTTATATCACTACGTGACTTTCTATTTGCGCTACGAAATCCTCTTGCAATTAAAAGTAGAATTCATCAATTTTCAATTTAGTATCCGAAACGTGGCAGTTTATAGAACATTTTTTAATTTATTTTATATTTATTTATCGGAATCGAGTTTCGAAATTTACGCAAAGGAAAATGTACTTACTTTACCTAGTAATATTCCAAAATTTGTTCCAAAATTTTTCCAAAGTGTTCAAATTTTTGAACGATCGGTGTCGGCGTCAAATTGGAAAAAATCTGACCGAACCGATTCAGAACTGGAATCACTGTTATGTGCTCAATTGGGTGAGGAAAATATAAGTGATTTTACAACTTCGTATTTGCGCTTGAATCAATCTTTCTTAAATACAGAATTTAATTCCCTCTCTCTCTCTCTCTCCTTGTGACGATCTTCACTCTCCGATAGGTAAGGAGGTACTGCGTCGAGAAAGGTGCCTAAACGCCGGTGCACGCGTTGCCGATGTTATACTCCGCGATGACAATCGCCAAGCATCCCTTGACCGTGCAATGGTTCAAGATGATATTCCTTGTCTGACAATTTGCTGACAACAGCATCCGTTCTCACGCTAGTTGCAAGCTGATTTAGAAAAATATAATTATTCAAAGTCACATTCCGTGATAGAACCGGTAGGAAAACAAAAATAAAAAAACAAAACCATATCTGCGAACCAACTTCATGCTGCGATCAGAATGTATTGCTGCAAACAGCTGCGAACACTTGTTGATTATTATTGGCAATAATTTGACAAGCACTTACGAAAATTAGATTCTAGAATGAGTACTAACGCCTGGAAGAAATATGTGGTAAGTATGAACATTTAATAAAAAAGAATGGCATTAGTTTGCTGAACATTTTTTGAAGAAAGTAGGTATAAAGCGTGTCAAGCCGGCTTTCTTTTTCGTGAGTCGAGTTCGAGCTTACTTGAATATTCGAGTACTCGAAAGTTGAAGAATCGAATTTCTGAACACAAATTTGGGATCAAAATGAAAAAATTGGACATTTTTTATCTAAAATCTGTTGAACACTTCAAACTTAATTGGAGTAGCTCGAAGATTTTCTAGTACTCAAAAACTGTCGAGCTTTTCGGAAAGGTCGAGATAGGGTTTTGTATTATAATAAAGAATAAATTGATGAATTATTATGTAAACTTATGTGAAAAGTTCAAGAAATTTCTTAATTTACTTGACAAGCAGTTTTTATTAGTCTACTATATTTGAAATTCGATTTATAATTCAATATTTGCATATTAAAACTGTTTACTTTTGTCTTATTAATGATTGATTTGGAAGTGATGCAAGCCCAGTAATAAGCGTTGAATTCAGAAAAATAAGAAATGTGTATTCGTATAAATACGCCGTTTTTCCTCCGTTTAAAAATCCCCCAACGGGAACAGAAAAAGTGCAAATCCTATTCTTCTCAATCGTCCTGGTAAAAGTCAACGAAACAATTTATTTAACCTATTTTTCATTATCAAATCTTTTTATAACTTATAAATTCGAAATATTCACATTTATAATCATTTATATTTTAATGATTTATTTAAACGTGTTAAAAATGCATTTAAGAAATCTATTTAAATGTGTGAATGAAAATAATTTTAACACTTGAGAGGCGAACTTGAATTGATTAAGATTAAGTTTTCAAAACTTATATTCCACATGAAGGAATTAGAACAATTTATTACACATGTTTTGTGAACTTATTGGAAGGAATTAAATAATTTCAAAACACAAAAACTTTTGGGGAATAGAAGACATCTCTGTGAGGTGTATCTGCCGGTACAATTACAAGGAATTAAATATATTGAAAACACGTTCTCTTTTGGGGAATAGGAACCTATGCGGCGGGCGCTATAGAAATAGAAATAAATTGGTTTCTGATATATCCTATTCTTATAATGACATTTTAGGCAGATGGAAAAATCGCGCACTCAAAATAATAGAATAATCTTCACTTTTACGCTGAAATCTGAAAATATTAATTTATCTATTCAACGCTTATTACCGGGAGTTTACTGATAAAACATATTTTTCTTTTACTTACTTTCTTAGTAATGAGATTGTTTATTTTTATAGGGAATGAAATGCTACTATTGTCAACAAATTATGGATCTACGAATACCAGTGGATACCCACACGGAGAGACTTTTGTTGTGAATATTTCTTTTATCGCATATCCATAATTCAAATAATGTGTACGAATTTAGGGATAATCGAGGTTCGGTTAGAAAAAGTCGAATAGTAACTATGAAAATGTAGACTAATATCTCTGATTGGAATAAATCGTACGAATTTTAGACTTTTACATAAAAAAATTACAGTATTTCTAAGTCGCTGCACTAAATTTTATCATGGATTCGAATAACGAAAATTAGTATAGTGCTTTGAAAGAAGTGAGACAGTATGTCGTACATTTCGTTACGAACGCCTTGCAATCTTTCTAAACCACTATACGAAAGAAAGGGGTCACGTAAAGTTGTGTTACACGCTGGTACATGGCAAAAAGAAAGACGGAGAGAAGTTTATGAACGCATATATAAACCTATCTTTTATCTAGAAATCGCACGCATTACGCTGAGACTCATGATTCTTTTGGTCCTTATATGCTAAACGGGAGAAACGTATCACTACCTGTGAGAAACTTATAGTGCTGGGTCAAAAATTACAGGTGCTTCAGACTTGGGTACAACCCACTTTGAATGCCAAAAAAATCCTATATTTGCGAATTTTTTTAAAGAATAATATGAAATATATTGGTGTAAAAGTTGAAGGATTTGAAAAATAAAGTCTAAAAATGTAAGAAAAAATTGTTTTTTTTTTTTTTTTAGTTTTTATACACTAAACTCATAGCTGAACATTAAGCCATGATTTTGAGGTAGGTATACGGGTCATAGTATCTCAATAAAGGCTTATCTGAAACAAAAAAATCAAAGTGTTTTAGCTTAAGTATTTCAGTAGCTGGAAGATGAACTAAGGATATTAATTTTTATGAATAAATAACAAAATGGCGGTCACAATAAAAATTTGTTTTGATAACGCTTTTTTTGCACTAATTTTAGTGAAAAAATAGGTAAAACTCAAAATTATAACTCGCCCGTAGTCCATTTTCCGTCTTTTTGTATTTAGAATATATGGTTAAATTTGTATAAGAGTCAGTTCATTCGTAATCAACGATGCCTGGACCGTATATACCACCTTCTGCTTGTTCCTGAACTTCAATTTCTTCCAATCTTGCGTATTTTTGTTTTGTTCTAGCCTCTTTGGAAGATTGTGAGTTGCGGCGGATGGCATCTTTAATGCGTAACTTATTTCGCTGCTTCGCGAATTCGATGGCAATCGGGCTGAGTTTGATGCCTAACACCTCCATTATCTTCAAAACTGGCTTATAGCCTTCATTGTAAATGCAAGCCGAAGTTTTGCATGCGATCTCGACAATTTGTATGACATTAAACATGTGCTTGGACGCCATATCCCATACACTTGTTAAAACTTTCATTGTTATTTTATGTATGGCCCCCCAAGTACCGTTCGAGCGGCTCCGTTTTCGTTAAATCCTCATAAGTCGATTTTAGTAACTATTGAACATCAACAGAAAAAACAGCTGGATGAGCATACGCTTTTTAAGCAGCCTGAGCCATGAGATACTTACATCAATTAGGCGAGCAATGCAAATGTTGAGGTTTGGCGCCCAGGTTTAGATTGCAGAAAAATATAGATATACTGTTTCGATCTTCACAAAATGATATTATGATATTTTCAGATATATATACTTTAGAAAAATGTAAATAAAAAAAATCGATTTTTCAAAAGTGTCAAAGTGGGTTGTACCCTTAATTAACTATCACAACCTCACCCCTCCACACACAAAATGCTGTAAAATTGTTGAATGAAAAAGTGTATCTTTTTCCGTATTTTGCATGGGCTTGAAGTTCTGCATCATCATTAGGATAAATTGTTCGTATTTTTATATACTATAAATATGCGTACAGAGAATGTTTGAATCTTGAAAAATAGTTGCGTCAAAAATGTTTAAAATGCACTCACTTTTTGTATTTTTATCCAAAATGGCTGGCTAAAGAACTTGAACTTTAGTTTAGAATACTCAAAAATATACAAAAGACCAAGCCAAACTGTAAACTCTTTCGAAAGTTATCGTGCTAACAAACTCAAAATCTACAGACTAACAGACAGACAGCATAATTTAAAATATATATTTCTCTGTTTTAGGCGACAGTTCTGGAGTTTTAGTTTCCTGGAAATTTATATTAATAATGTCTGTCAAGTTAAAGCGTGGGTAACTTTTTTGGTAAAATATTTTATTTAAACGCATGTTTCTACATGGAATTACATTTGTCAAGGCGTCGACCAAAATCCTTTTCTGTTAGTATTTTGTCCAATCACCGCCGGAGTCGATGATGGCCTGGCACCTCGAAGGCATGCTTTCGACGAGTTTTTCCGCGTACTCTCTCGGCAGA
>NC_046660.1:139925197-139931769 GCF_010883055.1 Belonocnema kinseyi
AAAGCATGAAAGAGGGAGCTTTTCTTAATATTTTGACACCAAAATCATGTCGATACACCTTACCGACTGCGAGTAAAGCCACCCACGCTTTAACTTGACAGATGTATATTCTGTAGATACCCTGGCGGAACGATGGTACCGACTAAAGCTCACTCACGGAGTAATCGCAATACTGCGTGGCGTTAGCATCCAGACAAAGTTCTTAAAGTTACCGATGGAACGCGGTAACAAGCGTTGAATTCAGAAAAATGAAGAATTTGTATTCCTATGAATACGCGATTTTTCCTCCGTCTAAAAATCCCCCAACGGGAACAGAAAAAGTACAAATCCTATTCCTCTCAATCGACTTAATAAAATTTAACGGACGCATTTATTTAACCTATTTTTCATTATTAAATCTTTTTATAACTTATAAATTGAAAAAATATTCAAATTTATATTTATTTATATTTTAATAATTTATTAAAAGTCTTAAAAAATGCAACAATGAAATCTATGCAAATGTGTGAATTTAAATAATTTTAACTCTAGAGAGGCAGAATAAAATCAAAATATGACCACTTCTGAGGAATAAAAAATATATCTGTGAGGTGCGTTAACGATACAATTAGAAGGAATTGAATATATTGAAAACACGTTTTCTTTGGGAGAATAGAAAACTGTGTGTCGTTCACTATGGAAATACAAGTGAATAAGCTTAGCAGGTATCTTTTTCTTATTGTGGCATTTTAGACAGATGGAAAAATCGCGCATTCAAAATAATAGAATAATCTTCACTTTTGCGCTGAAATCTGAAAATATTAATTTTTCTCTATTCTACGCTTAATACCGGGAACGCTTATTGACTGCTACTAACAGAGGATGCACTTGAAGACCCAATGGGGTCTGTACGGGTACTTTGTAGAGGATCCATTCGGTTCCTTCGGCCCGCCAGGGTTGTTTGTGTATTTAACAAAAATTTTAATAAACTTAATGTTCAATGTGTTTATTTAAAATGTGCCCCTCATAATTGCGTTATATCTATATCTGAGGGTGGTCCAAAAAACGCTTTTCAAGCTACGGGGCAGGACATCCCCCCCCCCAAAGTTTCCGTTTCCGGAGAATTAATAACCGTAATTTTTTTTCGAAATTCGAATATTAGCACGTGCTACCGGACACTTCAAAATCCTATTTAATTAAACCTAGGGTACGGACGGGGTTAGCGTAACCTGATTGAATTTTCTAAGTAATGCCACTATGGAAGAGGTCGATGCTGGTGGTTCGTACGGGGTGAGGAGGGGGGGGGGCTCTGAGGTGCGAACATTTGGAGCATTGTTCGGCAGCTTCAGTCTGCGCTTGGTGTGCAAAATATAAGTTTGGAGAAATTGGAGTCGGATATTTTACACTCAGTCCGTACGGAACATGACAAAATCCGTTATTTGTGAAAATTAAAATTTGTCTTTTTACAAGAATTTTATGCAGTAGAGTATACTGGTATATATAATTATATTTTTAATTTATTTTGATAATGTTATAAAATGGATATCAAAGACGAATTTGTTGACAATAAAACGTCTAAACAGAAACGCTGCAATTTGTGTCTCAGTTCTCTTGACCATAAAACATTTTACAATTTTTGATGGTTAGAATTTTCATTAGAAACTCACGAAGTAATCGCAATACTATTTTTTCAGCGTTAAAAATTTTGAAACATGTCATTAACTTCTGTTGAAGGTGGCTTCAAGCGCATCCATAATAGCTTAAGTAGTACGTTGCGCGCGAAGTTTAAAAATAAAATTCTCACTTGCATCGCAGCGCTGTTGTCTGAGGTTTCTACTGCGTAGCGCTAGCACACAGACAAAATTTTTAAAGTTACCGACAGAACGCTTATTAACTGCTACTAAAATAAGATACACTTGAAGCCGCCTTCAGCCCATGTAAATGCCAGGTATTTTATTTTTCAAAGTTTTTAACGCTGCAAGAAAAAGTATTGCGATTACTCTGTGAGTTTCGAATGCAAATTTTAACATAGAATCCGAATTTCAACCATTTAAAAGGTGATTTTGCTGTTTTTTCTTTTAGTTTTTTGAAAAGGAACCGAATGGGTATTTTATATGTTGACAGATATCAATACAAATATTAAAAAATATCCTTAGAATTATCTCAGGGCGTCAACTCAAATTCTGTAAAAAAAATTCCCTAACAATTCTAGGTTTTTGCCAGGTATCTATATATTTTCCCAACGTATCATTTTCCTCAATAATGACCCACTTAAGTATAAAATATCACATTGTTTAAAGCAATTCTGATCCTACATCCCTTAAAAAGTATTACATGATCATTTTTTAAAAAACTTTCCGTTATCCATCTGTGAATGGTTAAATGGTAGTTAACTAAGTTTATTAAAAGTGGTAAAAAATAGGAATAAATAAAGAGTTGTCCAAAAAAGTATATTTTCAAAAATATCAGCCCTACAAATTGTTCCTTTTGGTCTCAAAATCTCCCATTGAATATTGTCATTATTTATTTAAAAAATATTTAGGGATCTCTCAAATCTACTTTCGCACAAAATTTCTTTTTTAATTTCCATTATTGATTTATAATCTTACTTCAATACATATTCATTTTACCGTTTTTCTATTCTAAAGTAAAAAAACACCAGTAACAGCGGAAACTAAAATAACATAAGCAATTTTTTGCAAATCATGGGCTAAAGAGATACCTAAATTTTTTTAATTCGGCCAATATACAGTGGACATTTTATACAAAAAAGAACCGTTTTTAGTGATCGAGCCATTTTAGAATTAAAAAAACGGATATTTTTTAGACTACTATAATAAGTATAAAACAATTACACAAGTTAATTATGAATAATCATTTTCTTTGTCCTTATAAATATATGACTGCATAGGAACGGTATAATTTTTGTATATAAAAATTCATATTTTCAGTCAAATATATTCAGGAAGAAATTCTGTTCGAACCTCCTGAAAAATGTGATATTATATATCAGACAAAAATTTTGAACATTTCACTTCAAAATTAAGATGAAAAAAATATTGATTAATTATTTATTATTTAAAGTAATTAAAATAAAATAATAAATGTGGCAATGTGAACCTGCTAAATTTTGAATTTTCAACGCAATTTTAATTTTCAATGTTTTACTTACTATTAGAGCAGACATAGAACGTAATTAAGTTCTTTATTAGGTACCTCGATTTTTCTAGTGTCTAAGTTTTGAAGGAAATAATCCTATAACCTATCATCTAACATATAACTTATAATCCTATCATTTACTGAATTTTATGTGCCCAATAATCTATATCTAGAGCTTTGTTAACTTATCATTTGTGGGGTAGACGCTGGACCGAAAAGCGGGAAATGACCGGGAATTTTTTGAGACCGGAAAAATCCGAGAAATGAGTATGATAGTGAATTTATTTATTTACAAGGAATTTCACAAATTTTCTAGAAGAACCATCTATCAAATCACTTGGAATATCACAATTATCTCATCACATAATATAATTCATTTAACAATAAATTTGATTTTAACTTTTTTTTAATGTGAAGTTTAGTTGTTAACTGGTTTAATTACTACGCCATTTAATTTACATCGTTTAATTCACAAATCTTTTAGTTTACAATTCTTCGTTTTATTTCGTCATTTTTAAAAGTAAATTTTTAATTGAAAGAATTTAAAAGTAAAATTATATCCATTAATTAATGGTTGTTTAAACTAAACTGTATTTTGAGTTTTAAAAACTGCATAATAATTACTTACAATATGATTCTAAATCGGTTTTAAATTAAACAATTTGCAGATTTTGACGTTGAAAATTTAACTTTTTCAATACGAAATCCTGAATAATTCAGCAAATTAAAATGTCTCATTCAAATTTTATAAACTAATTTCAATGTGAAAATAACTTTACATTACTATATTTATTAATTAAACGATTTTATTTTATTTAAAATTCTATTCAAATATTGTTTCAGCCGATAATATTAAATTTTTAACCCATTCAAATCAAAAATGTTTAATTAATAAAATATCTGAATGAGCAATTATACATCAAATATTCTAAAGTAAAGAATTTGAAACTGAATCGTTTGAAATAGAAAGCCTTGAATAGTAAAAATTGCAGAGTGCAATATTTAAACTTTTAACATTACAATTGTTATTGTAACTTTAAGTAACAATTAGATATTATTAATTTGAAACGACCAAAATTGAAAAAAATGAAATTAATTTTGGTATTTAAATTCCTTCCAATTGCAAGAGGAACTTTTTTAGGGTTACATTTTTATTGTGTGGACAAATGTAAAGTATTGCATTTTTAACGCTTTTATCAACCTTGAAATGATACAATTCTAATTTTTGTTAAATTGACCGTTCATTTTATATTTGTAAAGTTTTTATTGAGTTGGAAGAGATATAGTTTTTTTAATTGGAAGAGGCCATTTTTTTATTTACAAGATTTTTATTGTGTTTAAGGAAAGAATGTTTTATTTTTGTTTTTTTGTCTGAATTAGAAGAGTGTAATTAAAAAATATAGAAAATTCTAATTTTTGGTAAACTGGCAGTACATTTTATATTTGTAACGTTTTTATTGAGTTGAAAAAGATACCGTTTTTTTATTGGAAAAGGCTATTTTTTCAAGATTTTTGTTGTGTTTGAAGAAAGAATTTTTTAATTTCGTTCTTTCGTATATTTTATACCGGACTAACTCACTGGATTAATTAGTAAGACTATGTGAATCCGTCTTACCTTATACTTTTTAATTGATCTAAATTCATTCTAGTCTATATTTTCCAAAAAAAAAAACTTTTTTTTATCACGTTTTTATTGAGTTGTAAAAGGGACATGTTCTATTCCTTGACATTTTCATTAATCTTTAAACAATTTAATTTTTCAAAGTGTGAAGGTCTAAGTTTTGCATTTTAATTACACTTAATTGAAATTTTTCAATTGAAATGTGCTAAAAGCTTCTATTCTATATGTGTAAATTATTGAGAGTTTAAATAAAAAAATTCCAAATTAAAATTGGTTTAAACTTTAATTTAAATTTCACTAGTTACGAACATTTTTGTACTACAAACACACACATGATTGAAGAAATTTGGCGAGGAATCCCAAGTCATGAGCCCAGTACAGTCGGTCAGATGGTGTGATCGTCGCGAGCTCGGCTATAGACGGAATAGCTCGGAAGCCTTCGGGCGTTTTTAGTATAGCTTTAAGAATTCTCCGAAATCCCGGTTACAGATATTACAAGCGACAGTCCTTTTAATACACATTCTTATTCAAGAATAGTGAAATTTCGTACATTTCTTACAACTTATGTTACGTAAAATTCTTATTTTTGACGATATTTTTTACAAAACTTGTTATTAACCATTATTAGTTTTTCACGCTCACCATTTTTAAACAGTAAATAAGACTTTTTCTAAACGTGAAAACAAATTTTTGCTCGATTAAGTTTATAATAATACATAAAGAAATACCAGAATCTCTTATTATAGTAGGAATCTTTATAACATTACCCTTCGAAAACCCAATTCGCTTGGAAGGAGAACTTCAATTATCTCGTGGATATCAGTATGTTACTTTCGTCAAGTAAACTTTTGTTGGTTTCTTAAAAGTGTAGCATGATTTATTTCCTTTACATTAAAAAAAAATTTGTTTTGTTAAAACACAGTCGAATCTGTTCCCATACCATCAATACCTAATGAAGAGAGTGGTCAGAATAATTAATCTTCTCCTCGTATGGAGATAGATATAGAATCTTCGAAGAACTTAGCTTGTAGCAAATCTTTGGAAGGAAATACACGAAATTCAGAAAAAATGCAGAAGAAAAAAGAGATGCCATCAGTGTCTACTCCAGTGAGTGTAGGGATTTGTATTATTATTATTACACCATTAAGCCATTTCCCTTTCGGGGTAGGCGTGACTCACTCGGCAGGGGAAAGGAGTAGTGTGTGGATGGGATAGAGATTTTTCAGATTGATCCAGAATTCTCGTGCTATTTAAGTAAATAACACGTTCGTTCCGCAACACTGCTCCGACCCAGGTTGCTGATCAATCTCTCTAGCAATCACCCCAAGCGAAGAACCTCACAAAGTCGTTATGTAAGGTTCCCCACTTGGGTCCATTAGTAGCCAAAGTATTTGTTTCAGGCGTCATTCACTCTAATGACAATCTTTTTATTAACTATTTGCCGCCATACTTTCCTGTCCTGGCATACTTCTCTAGCTTCTTTTATGTCCATGCCTTTTTTCATGCAGACTCTCGTGTTTCTGTGACTTCTTATGTCTCTTCTAAGTAGGGTCTCATTCACACATTCTAACCATTCTTTCCGCGGTCTACCTCTGGGCACGCTGCCATTCACTTTCCCTTGATACACTTGTTTCGTTAGTCGTTCGTTTGGCATTCTCTCAACATGTCCGAACCATCTTAAACGATTTCTTTCCCATGTGTCTACTAGCGCCTCTTCTGCACCACATTCTTTTAGAATTATCTCGTTACTTACTTTGTCCATTAGGGTTTTCCCGCTTATTATGCGCATGAATCTCATGTCAATTGCGTTAAT
>NC_046660.1:139931869-139938992 GCF_010883055.1 Belonocnema kinseyi
CTTACCTTCATTTATTCGTCTATCTAATTCCTCATCTATCTTCCCGTCCCTAGTAAATAAGCTACCAAGGTATACGAACTTATCAACTTATTCAATTCTCTCCTCATTTAATAAAATATTGCATAGTGTTTTCTCACTCTTTCCTTCGAAAACCATAGTTTTTGTTTTATTTGCGTTAATTTTGAGTTCCATGCTCTTCATGCTTGCATCTAGTTTATTCAACATTCTTTGTAGGTCTTCGATAGGCTCTAATGTATAATTTGTTGAATTATGAGTGTCGACTCTAACTGAACGAAAAAAAGCCATTTGCTGGAACAAAATATAAACAGCCATTTTTTGCCTTGAAAAATGTGAGCAGACATGTGAATTTTTATGATGAACATGCTGGATGGTTTTAATATAAACAATAATTTTTTTCATATCTACGGTTGGGCCGCACATTTTAGAGAAAACGTCAACATTGGTTTAAAAATATCCTAGACTCGACAATTCTTTATTGATTTTGTTAAATTAAAATAAATACACGTAACTCAATTCTCAAGAGAATTCTAAGAACCGATTCCTGAATGTTTTTTTTTTCATTTCATTTGTATGTTAACACGTAAAGTAGAAAAATAGCTGCGGTTAGTATTATGGAATTTTGAGTAACATTTTTCCGCCCACAACAGACGACTGTATAGCTGATAAATCGTTACATCGTGCATTTTGAAAATACATTTTTTTACAGCATTGACAAATATTGATGTTTAATAATGATTTCAACCATTTTTATAAACAAAATTAGAGTTTGGCTATTTTTCAAAGTATACCATGCATTTTTCCACGAAATCAACTATACGAATGTCTCTACACTGACTCTTTACTACGATACGTTAAAAATGTACAAGAATTATAAATTATTTATTCAATTTTCATTAGGAACAAAAGTATCATAGGAAAGATATTTTAACATAATTCCGTGAATAAAAATTATGCGTATTTATTAGAAAATATTATAACTCTAAATTTGGTTAAGAATATTGTTTAAATAATTAATCATTGTTGTCTATTTAAAAAATGACAAGGAATCATCTAAAAGACATTCTTATTCGATTTCGTCAACAAAAACTGGTACTACTCGTTTGGAAATTCCTAAACTTTAAATTTCTGTATGAAAATAGTTTAAATAATAAATAATTATTGTGATTTTGCAAAGTATCGTAGCAAATAGTTATCGAAAATACATTGTTAGTCAATTCCCGATAAAAATGAGCTTATTGGTTGAACAATATCCAAACTTGGCTGTTATCCAGTTTGTGGATGGTGGGATAAACACCAGGCTTTGCACAATATGTTAAATTAGGTACACTACTCTTATCAGCTCAAATGATTGAATTAACAAATGTATGCAAAACTGATGAAATGCCTTTGACGTATTGGGCTGCAACCATCTTTAGCCTGAACGAAAAAGAAGCTTCCTAACTTTTTCATAATAATAATCGTTCACTTGCACGCTTTCATAAAAAAGGTAGAGAAAAAATATTTTGTTTCGAAACTCCTACACATTCTTTAAAAAAATGAAAATTGTTTCAATAATTGCTAAATACCATTCAAAAAATATTATTCTCAAAATTCATTAATAGTGTCATGCATTTTAGAAAATACTAACTTTTCACGATTTGATGAGGAAAAAATACAAATATAAATTGTTTAAAATGTTTAAAAATATGTTAAGCAAAAAATATGTTAACCGAAGAAACCGAATGGAGCCTCTAAAAAGTACTCGTGAAGAGCCCATTCGGTACATTTTTTTTTAAAAAACTGAAAAGAAAACAGCAAAATCAACTTTGAAATTGTTGAAATTCGGATTCTACGTTAAAATTTGCATTAGAAACTCACGGAGTAATCGCACTACTTTTTCTTACAGCGTTAAAAACTTAAAAAAATAAAATACCTGTCATTTACACAGGCCGAAGGCGACTTCAAGTGCATCTTCTTTTAGTAGCAGTTAATAAGCGTTCCATCGGTAACTTCAAGAATGTTGTCTGGATGCTAGTGCCATGTAGTGGAAGCCTCAGACTTGAACGCTCAGGCAAGAACACTCTTATAACAGCGTCTCAAACGAACATCACTTTTGTGTTCTTCTATCCTAGTATTAAGAATTCTGCCAGTCTGTCCCACGTAATTCATCTTACAGATCCTGCAAGTGATCTTATAGACAATACCATCCTTTTCAAAATTATCGAAAGGATCTTTGCATAATGAAAGTAATGAGAGAAATAAATAATTCATGGAAATGCTTTATATTAAAAAAACAAAAAAAGTTATCTATTAATTTAAAAACCGATTTGGATAAGTTGAACAAAAGTTTTGCTAATACAATCAATTACATTTAACAAGGCTATTTCATGAATTCTGTTTTTCTTTTACTTTCTGTATTTCTGAGGTTATTGTGACCGATATTTATATTGTGTTTACAACAGATTGGCCTACTGACTCTCATTCGATCCTCAGGTATCAAAGAGAAAGCATCTGTTCGTGGGTGCTGTCAATAACTACCATTTCGATTTTTCTTGCCTTGATAACGTTGGTAACGCAATTTTATTTATTTTCATTTTGAATATTATTTTATTGTAATTTGATGATAATAAAAATAAAGAAGACGAAAGAAAGAAAAGTAGAGGAAAGAGGATGTGCTTGGCGGCCTTATCATTTTCCTTTCCTCTTTTTTGTGTTTGTCCGAAAGATTTTAATTTTTGTTTTGTTTTTTGATTTTTTAAGATTACAATAGGCTTTTTGGTTTTGTTTGTTCCTAAGTCCAAATTTGGTCGTTGGATTCTTTTTTTTTCTTTAACAGGAATTTGCATCAGTATAAGGTATGTAGCATAAGAGCCACAATAAGAAGAAAGTTAGAGATTTCGACAGAATTCAACTTTTATTGAACATACAGCATAGAAATGTGTTTGCATATCTGTAAAATTCATATCTAGAATGGCCATGAAATATTAGTATTTTCTATTCGCAGTTCATGAAATGCGGTCAATGTAGCGGGATGTCGGGAGAACCTGCTCATCGATAGATGTGTCTGCAAAGATGCAGCATTCTACCAGCGTGACCTATCGATGGCCTGGATTAACTATTGGAAAGCTTTCGATTCGACCTCCCATAGACTTATCATCTGTCTTTTGGAAAGCTTAAAGGTGCATCCGCAAATCTTTAGATTCATAGAGAGATTGATGTGGCTTTGGGAAACCAGATTTACTATCTTATCTGGAAAAAATCGTGCGACAACTAACAAGGTCACCTTTCAGAGAGGTGTCTTTCAGAGCGACACCACGAGCCCACTCCTCTTTTGCCTTACATTATTGCCAATATCTTTAGCACTTTGCCATTCCGAGGGGTACTTGTGCGGCAAACCTGCAGATCGATAGTACAAGGTCACACATGTATTTTATATGGACGATCTTAAGATCTATGCTAAAAACAAAGAGAAACCACATCTAGCTCTACGGATTGTCGAACGATATACTAAGGAAATTGGAATGGAATTTAAGTAAGACAAATGCGCGAAGGTTTATTTGAAGCGAGGAAAACTTAATGGCATCCCTGAAGATCCTGAGCTCGTTAATAGAAGCGCTATAAGACACCTTTGCGCTGGAAAGACTTAAACATACCTAGGCGTGCCACAGAGCCGCATTCAGGATGTGACATCTATAAAGGATACTCCCCGAGGCAGATACAAACGTCTCATCCGGCAGATTTGGTCTTCCGAACTCTCGGCGATGAACAAAGTATCTCCAATGAACATGCTTGCCGCGACAACCTTGACGGCGTGAGATGTAGAGTCGTAGAACAGAAGACCTTAGATGCATGCTTTTGTTCATGTGCATAATCTTTCGTGTCCCGATATCAATGATATACCGGAACGGCAAGCATGTTCGTTGCAGATACTTTGTTCCTCACCGACAGTTCGGAAGACCTGAACTGCCGGATAAATCGTTTCTATCTGCTTTGGAGAGTATCCTTTATATGTCACATCCTGAACGCGGCTCTGTGGCACGCCCAGGTATGTATATGTCTCTCCAGCGCAAAAGTGTCGTACAGCGCTTCGATCGACGAGCTCAGGGTCTTCATGGATGCCATTAAGTTTTCCTCGCTTCAAAAAAACCTTGGTGCATTTTTCTAACCCAAATTCCATTCCTATTTCCTTAGCCCTGGCCAACCGAAGGAACCGAATGGAGCCTCTATAAAGTACCCATGAAGATCCCATTGGGTCCCAATTCGGTTCCTTTTATGAAAACTTAAAAAAACAGCAAGATCAACTTTTAAACTGTTGAAATTCGGATTCTACGTTAAATTTTCTATCGAAAACTCACGGAGTAATCGAAATACTTTTTTTTGCAGCGTTAAAATTTTTTGAAAAATGTCATTATCTTCTGCTGAAGGTGACTTCAAGCACATCCATAATAGCTCAAGTAGTATGTTGCGTGCGAAGTTTAAAAATAAATTTCTCTCTCACTTGCATCGCAGCGTTGTTGTCTGAGGTTTTCACTGCGTGGCGCTAGCATCCAGACAAAATTCTTAAAATTACCGACGGAACGTTTATTAACTGGCACTAAAAGAAGATGCACTGGAAGTCGCCTTAGGCCCATGTAAATTACAGATATTTTATTTTTTAAAGTTTTTAAAACTGAAAGAAAAAGTATTAAGATTACTTCGTGAGTTTCTAATGCAGATTTTAACATAGAATCCGAATTTCAACAATTTAAAAGTTGATTTTGCTGTTTTTTTGAATTCTTAAAAAAGGAACCGAATGGGGACCTAATGGGGTCTTTACGGGTACTTTGTAGAGGCTCCATTCGGTTCCTTCGGTCTGCCAGGGAGTATATCGTTCGACAATCCCTAGAGCTAGATGTAGTTTCTCTTTGTTATTAGCATAGATCTTAAGATCGTCCATGTAAAACACATGAGTGACCTTGTACTTTCGATCTGCAGGTTTGCCTAAAAAGTACCCGTCGGAATGAAGAAGTACACCTCCCAATTTACGGTTGAACCTTCAAGCTTTCTAAAAGACAGATGATAAGTCTATGGGAGGTCGAATCGAAAGCTTTCCAATAATCAATCCAGGCCATCGATAGGTCACACTGGTAGTATTCTGCATCTTTGCAGACACATCTATCGATGAGCAGGTTCTCCCGACATCCTGCTACGCCTTTCTTTGAGCTGCGTTGTTCATACATTTCTTGCCACACAGGTTCAATTGCCCGAACAACCCTACCATTTAGGATGGCTGTGAATTTCTTATACAGTGTGTTCAGAAAAGTGATTGACCTGTAATTCTTTGGGTCAGCTAAGTTGCAGATTTTCGGCAGGAATATTGTGCGCCCTTCTGTCAACCACTCCGGAATTAGCTCTTCCGACTTCAAATATGAGGTGAAAATACGGGCCAAGTGCTGATGGGTTAAAGGAAACTTTTTCCACCAGAAGGTCTTGATACCATCTGATCCCGAAGCGGAATAGTTCTTCATCCCTCTAAATACTTTTTTCACCTCCTCGGTAGTGATGGGTGGGCATTCTTCATCAGCTGTTACGAGGACATTACATAGCTCCTTGAAGCTATTTATGTTATCTGAGTCTTCGTCCAGTCTATGCTGCACTTCGTAGACTTCTCTCCAAGATACTTCGACCTCCTCTGGTTTGGTCGGGTTGTCGACAGTAACTGGAAGGTCTTGGAAGAGTCGAAATGCGTCAGAGAGAAACTGTTGATTTTCTCTTACCCACCTCTCTCTCTCCGCTCTAGACTTCTCTTAGCGTCAGATAGTATCCGTATTCTCTCAACAATATACTGCCTGATGGTCAGAAGCTTTGAATTGTTAAGTGTGTGATAACGGGTCCGGGGTTCGCACGCAAACTTTCGAACCTTGGCGGTAAAATTTTTGACAGATGTGATGTAGTCAATCACACACTGAATGCGGGACGCGCACTGTCTTGCCCATCCTATCTTTATGGCGAGTTGATGAATTCGTCTTTCGGTCTTTTGATCAACCGTTGGTTTTGTTTTACGGTTCACATCGGTCAAAGCTCTCGCTGAATTATACACGTAACAACTGATAGTGCTGAGGTCCGATTCTTCGGAAAAATGTCCACGAAGCTCGTCATCCACTTCAGACAGATCTTTACACTTGAGAGGAACCTGGGTGAAAAGTGCAATAGCTCTGTGTGTTTCTCGCACCACAGAGCATGCAGTCGTGCCATGTAGCCCCGTTCGGGGGCCATACTCGCATCGTAAGACACTAGCAGCTCGCGATTTAATCGCTCCGTCCACCTAAAGGTCCCGAGATTCCGTCGATCTATCGCATTGAATTCATCTTCTTTGGCTCCCACAGTTCTAGAGTGGTCGGAATTATTGGCTGACCCATTGTCGGGAGCCCTGCGCGTTCTGTTGTTTTGAACCGCACTTACTACAACTATGTTTGGAATTGTCATTGTTTTTCCCACGAGAAGCTAGGGAAAGGGGTTCGTTTATCCCTGTAGAGCCCCGCATGCAAGGATGAGGCTGCGTACTCTGAGAGGTCGCCCGATATCCGAGAGTCACCGTTTCTACGGTGATCTATAAACTTAAAAAAATAAAATACCTGTCATTTACATAGGCCGAAGGCGACTTCAAGTGCATCTTCTTTTGGTAGTAGTTAATAAGCGTTCCGTCAGTAACTTCAAGAATGTTGTCTGGATGCTAGTGCCACGCAGTGGAAACCTCAGACAACAACGCTGCGATGCAAGTGAGATAGAGTTTTATTTTTAAACCGTTCTAGAGTCACCATTCTAGATACCTTACCCAGGTTGAATGGCACCTGGGTGAGGTATCTAGAACGGTGGCTCTCCGATTTTGGGCGACCTCTCAGAGTACGCAGCCTCATCTTTGCATGCGGGGTTCTACAGGGAGAAACGAACCCCTTTCTCTAGCTTCTCGTGGGAACAACAATGACAACTCCAAACATAATTGTAGTAAGTGCGGTTCAAAACAACAGAATGCGCAGGGCTCCCGACAATGGGTCAGTTAACAATTCCGACCACTCTAGAGCTGAGGGAGCCAATGAAGATGAATTCAATGCGATAGATCGTCGGAATCTCGGAACCTTTTTAG
>NC_046660.1:139939092-139955871 GCF_010883055.1 Belonocnema kinseyi
TTAAAAAAACGGATTCATGTCGATGGTGCATCATTGCAATTAAATACAAACGTAAATTGCTACATATAAAAATTTTCACACACACAGACGCACTTGAGGCATATGAAATCGAGGACAGATGGAATAAATTTCGAAGAAAATATTTCGATGAAAGAAGAGACCTTAATCACCATATTTCTAGTGGGTCTAAGGCGCATGCAAAGAAGAAAAGTGATTTTCCCTTCTTGGAACACATAGCGTTCCTCAACGAAACCCAAATGTTTGCAAGGCAAATATTCTTTAAATAATCGCTTTAAAAGCAGTATTGCTTTGTCATTGATATAACATGATTAATTACGCGAAATAGAACAAAATTGTTTTGTTAATATGTGTTGAGACTTAAATGATTCTAAATAAAAACCTCTTTAAACAGCAATGGAAAACTTCTTTTGCTATAGATCAACGACGGCCCTCATTCAAATCCAGAGTTTTGGTATAAAATGTTTAAAAAATTAATCTTTCATCACGATTAATTGGAAATAGATTCTATTTGGCAATAACTGAAACAAAATGTATAAAGTAATTTACAGTTCAGATATTATTAATAATTATTTAAACAATATACATAAACAAATTCAGAGTTTGGTTATTTTTCGAAAATTGCGTTCAATTTTTCTGTCCAAACCCAACTAGGAATTCCTTTTGGAGGACTTTTTGTTATGATAATTTGAAAATTGATCAAGTATTTATGGATTCCATAATTGTTTATAATTAGCAAAGTATAGTCAAAAAGATTGATCGAAAAGACTTTCTAAGTTAATGCCGTAAAAAATGTACCATCTTGTTTGAAAAATAATTAAAGAAAAGGATTCGGAAAGACATTCTTTGTTTGTTCCGTCAATGAATGAACGTAATTCATGGAAAAATAGCCAAACTGTGAATTTAACAATGAAAATTGTTTAAATAATTAGTAAATCTCGTTAATCTTGTTGTTTGTGAAATTAATAAATATTTTATTGTCAAAAATAGGTCCAAATCGAATTAATAGTGTAGGCCTGGAAACCTCAGCGTTTGTTCTGCGGCTGACTAACGAAATAGTTTTTAGATTTTTTGTGCGCCGACAAAAATCAAGGATCAAAAGTTCTCCAGCACTTTAATTTTTTGCGAAAATTAGGGTTACACTCCTAAAAATGTATTTTTAGCCATGCGATTTTTTATTTGGTTTACAGAGCAACAATATATAAACGGATAAGACAACAAAATTCGTAATTTCAGATTTATCCATTTTTATCTTAAGAAAAAATACAACAAGAAAGTCGTTTTTAGCTGAAATTGTTGCATTTGCACTCATAGAACAAAAATAATTCTAATATTACTTAGCTTAATCATTATAAATCATTTTCATAAACAAATTCTTACTAGTATTTTTTCTCATAGACAATTTTTTGTTATCCGAGTTGGTATCTAAGATTCTTCATAAAAGTCATATTGTTTAACGGAAAATTAGCGTAATATAATATATACTGTTTTCAATTACATTTCTTGACATTAATAGCCAACGAAATTAATAAAAAAATCATGTATGTGACTATTATAACATTGTTAAAAAAATAACGAATCTTCGATTTCAATTGTTCTATCAGGTCTGATTTCTGGATAAAGCTGGTTCTATATCAAAATTAGGCTTACCACAAAACGATTGTGAACAAAATAACAAGAAATTGTTATTAAAAATCTATGTTATTTACGGTTTACAAAGCTCCAAGTATATAAATGCCTTAGAAACTCGTCTTAGCAACTAGAGTGAAACAAACCATTTGTTCTATGAAAAAAGTAATAAAAATTTGTTTATAAAATTATGCATAATCATCAAGTTGAATATTATTATAATTGTTTTCGTTTTTTGAGTACAGGTGCAAAAATTTCGGCTAATAGTAAGTTTTTTTTGTAAGTTTTCTTGAGATAATAATTCACAGAGCTAAAATGGACAATTTTTCACTTTACTTGTTTATATTTGGCTGTGTCGGTTTAAAATAGTTGGAATATGGCTAATAACAAACTTTTGGGGATTTCAATATAATTTTAGCTGAAAATTCACGTGCTGGATAACTTTTAACTTTTCATTCGTGCCGGCAGGCTTTTTTTGCCACAATACACACTAATAAACCTATATTTTAAATTTTCTTTAAAGCAATTTATAATAAATGCAGGACTGCATGCTCCTTGAATCATCCTTCTGAAGATGTAGGTTACGAATTACAGGAGGAAGCCGATAACGAAGCTGCAGAAAAAGCTAGGAGAAAAGGTATTTTTGTAGGAATTTCTGTTAGTATTTCTTGTTTATTTATCAGTGTATGCAAGTCAATAAATGAAACACGTAATTACTGTATTAAATATATGTATATCATTTTTTTAGAAGAGAATTCCAAATTATCTACGGAATTTAAAAAATCCATTGTCAGTGTCATGCAAGACCTGCAGAACAAGCAGGATTATGTGAACGGCTATGTTGCAATAATTGAAGCTGAACTGAGGAAGCTGACGTTTGAGCAGCGGTTGTATGCGCGGTTGTATGAAAATTTTACAACAAGGAACAAAATCAGTTCTACAGTAAAAAAATTCTAATTATGTGTGCAGCTTGAATTGCTTATTATTATAATAATAAGAATTTCTTTTCATAATGTTTTTAATTTATACATTGAAAATAAAATAATTTGCCATGCTTTATAGTTTTTCATTTAGGCTACAAATTTTCCTTATATTCAGCTATTTTTTTCGCAAATAATTCCAAGTTTTAAATTGAAACTCATCCACGACATCTTTTGGCAGTTCGCGCAGAAGATCCGCATAGGCGATGGAGAATCCGTCTGTTGGATCTAATTTAGGTTTCAGCTGTATGAACGCTGCAACTACCTTTCCAATATCAGTGAATTCTTCCTCATCCTTTGCAGTATTATTTCCTGTTGTATGATAAGTATTTAAACTAAAATGCATGCTTCAAATTATCATTCAAGATGAGTATCTTCAACATTGGGTTCGGTCTCAACAGAATATTGCAGGATATCGCAATGGTAGAATTAACACAAAATGTGAAAAAAAAAATAATAATAGGAATTTATATTTCGAGATATCCATTGAACATCATAGGGATATCCTGCAATGTTGTATTAATTTAATCATCTACATATTTCGGATTTTCAAACCAAATTAAACAAGTTGAATGTTTTTGAAATCTTCAGTTAAGCAAGCTTTTTTGTTATCTCTTGATCAAAGAACATGATCAAAAAATGGAGATTACGGAAACTTTTTTTTTAAGTTTGGAGTACTTGAACTGAATTTTTGTGTTTTTTTACACATGCCTATATTTCACTTGATTTTGCATTGTGTATTAATTCCTAGAGTGGGCTAGGCGTGAGCAAAAGTATCTGGTTTACGAGTTGATCCGGATTGAACCCAAGAATCCGCATTCAGCCCGCAGACCCGCTTCTCACGGCCTCACAGCAATAGAATATACCCAAAATACCGGGATATCCCATTTGATCACGTTAATCACTCAGGTTGTCCCAGGAATATCCTACGGGCAATATATTGGGTCACGAGCAAGGCGTAAATTGGGATATTCCCAGGATATCTGTGGAACGTTTCTGAGATATTCAAATGTCCCAAGTATAGGATATTAAAATTCTTATATATCCTATTTAGGACATTTTAATATCCCAGAAGCGTCCCATAGATGTTCTGGATATCCTGGTGACATCCACATTTTCCGCCTGCGGGGTTTCCGGCGGGTTATCCCTGAGATATCCCTTGTACAACCTGGGAGATAAATGGAATCGAATGGGATATCTCGGAATATCCTACACTGAGAAAAAATAACTTCTGGATCAATGGAATATTGGTTTGAAGCATCAAACGGTGCTTTCGCGCTCGGTCATATACATATATAATCAATTCAAAAGCATACAAAATTGTTTCTTATTTTCTTGATTCAAATAAAATATTATTAAATTATAAAAAAATTGATTAGACTCAGCTGAAGATGTCCTGGACCTAATAGTAAAATATTATAAAGTTAACTACAGTGAAATTTGAAGTAAACGATATGTCCTATAAATTGATAGAATCATGCTCTCAATTCTAGTAAGTGCGATGCTACCATTGCAACAGTAGAAAAGTTTAACTGTATAGTACACTGCCATAAAATATTCTCAGAAATTTCCGATTAAAAGACAAAAAATATTGATTCGAATGTAAAATACATTTGTTTTCAATCTTCTTTAACCTCTGACACATACTCCTCCGTTTACTCGTATCTTTATTGACATTAATTCTTAACTATATTCTCCATACATTATTCTAAACTAAACTATTGCTGAATTTGGTTAGGAAAGACGTATTTTACTTATAACTAATGAGAAACGCACTTTATTAAAATATCCGCAATCGCCGAGAATCAAACGCATGCACCGCTCGCTTCAAATCGCACGCCTTATCCCTAAAACTACGACGCCAAGCTGAGGACGATATCATAAATACTGATGGCATTCATTCGACACTTTTGAACTTACAAGGGAAATGCCACCTCTGCAGCATTGAGTTTTTGATTAAACTATCATAAACCGATAGCATGTCAAAAATAATTAGATACGTAATAGATGTAATGCTTTCACGATGATTCATTTTGATACACTCAGAAAATTTGTACTGGAAAAATTACTAAATTAGGTTACAATAGAGGGACCAACGAGATAATTAGTATATTTTAATACAATAATAGTAAGCTATTCTATTTTTATATGTAATTTTCCTATTGATAATACAAAGTCTTAGTATTTTTTATAGTAAAATTCTAGATAGGATAAATTAGTAGAGACATAATTAAATTATATAAAAAGAGTAGAAGTAATAAGTACCTAAAAAAAGATAAAAGACTAAATTTGTAAGAGGAATTGCTATTGTCTGTAGGAATATGAATTATACTACGACACTTTCTATTTTTTGTATTATGGAGTAAGATAAATTCGGTAGATCGCTCTCGAGTATTAGTGACTTAGTAAGCGAGCCTAGCGTTGGACCGAGTGCAGCCGAGCGTAAACGATGTCAGCCGACCAACGCTCTACTGAAATGCCTTAAATTTATTAATCACTCAATTTGGGTTGATACAAAGATCCTGAATGCAACAAATTAGGATAATTCGAAAAGTTACTATTGAAAAACAAATTTTCCACAGAGAGCAAAAAATAATTTTTTAACCTCGATATTAGGATATTTGATTACGTTAAGATATAGTATATAACATATAGTTTCCGGTTTAGAAGGTGCAAGAAATAAAAAACACGAGTTTAAATTTGAAAAAACTTGGCGACGTTTCGGACAAAATATAGTCCCTTATCAAGCCTTTTAAAAAACACAAAGCTTTATTGTAAAACACATATTTTTACAAAATTAAGATATAAATAAAACGATTAATATATAAAGATTGAGAGTGAAAATTTTTAATTATCAGCGTGGTATAAAGTTAGAAGAAAAAGTTTAAAACATAAAATAATAAAAGTAAATGGTTATACCTAAACAAAGTTTGGTGAGAATACGTATAAGAGTGACGTAAAATGTAGAAAAATTTTTCATGTTATCTTTAGTGAGCTGGAGAGGGCACAACATATCAACATAAGTAGATCATCCTCTATTTTGTGAGATAAATGATTGTTATATCGATTTCTTTGATTTTTGTTGCAAGTATGAACAACAATAAAACATCTGTGCGATGGAGAAAAGAATTTTTTTTAAATTTAGTTGTATTGTATATGAAAAAAGTTGTTATGCGTATAGGATACGTTGGTTCGAAAAAATAGAAGTGAGGTTACCAGTAAGAAAAAGTTGTGAAAAAGTCAAGAAACGGTTATCTTACCAAAAGTGAAATGAGTGAAAAATTGTTGAAAGTAATGAGCTTCTCATTATTAGAAAATTAAGAAATATCAACATTTTTCAATGAGTCAAAATATATATAAAATCGTTCAGAGGTTCTGAGAGTAAACCAGACCGTCCTCTTGTACATCGTAAACTGAAGCTAGTGTTTCTAAAGGCAAATAAAATGTGTTAGTCAATGATTTGTTCTAGAAAGCACTGAGAATTGAAGTTGTTTGAGAATATGAAAATAAAATAAAAAAAACTTTATGAGTATGTATATTTTGGATTAGTAGATAATTTAGGTTTAAGAACATAACAATTTTTTTATTTAAAAAATTTTTTTTAAAATTTTTATATAATAATTAATTGGAATTTTTTTTAATGAAAATTAAATTATTCTAAAAATTACATAATGAGCTGTAGAAGTTAGATAAATTAGAATTATGAAATCTGAAATTAACAGATTTCATTTCTTTTTTTATAAAAAATGATTCAATCGTTGAACGTTCTTTTAAGTTTTTTTCTTGAGCTAGAATTTTAGGATTAGTAAAATCAAAATCATGTCCAGTCTCAATTCTGTGTCTTTCTAGAGTAGTCATATTATCTAAATTAAAATTTCGGCGTGTATGTTCCTTAATTCTAAGATGTAGAGGTCTGCCTGTGTGTCCAACATAGCAACCTTCACAGTTTAAACAATTAAATTTGTAGACCACATTTCTTTTCTGAAAAATGTCTAAACTATCTTTCGGAGAAGTAAACAATTTTGAATTGGATTTGATTGGTCTGAAAATGACTCTAATGTCATTTTGTCGTAAAATAGAAGCAATTTTGTCAGTTATACCAGAGATATATGGAACTATTGTGAAACCTTTAGAAATGTGAGATTCATGTTTACCATGTTGATTGTAAATGTTGTTGATCCTAATTTTTATTAATCTGTTAATGATATTTAGGGGGTACCCATTATCAATTAAAATTTTAAGGTTTGAGTCGAAAGAATTGAAGATTTCTAAAACTTGATCTAATTTAAAAAATGTCATCTACGTATCTTCTGTAAAAGGGAACTTCAAAATTCAAGTTTGACAAACAATCAGTTTCAAGAACATTCATGACGATGTCCGCTACCACAGGTGAGAGTGGAGATCCCATTGATACTCCTTCCATTTGTTTAAAATTTTTATTGTAAATTTAAAGTATGTAGATCTTAAACATAACTCGATAGCATTTAGGAATTCATCTCTTGGTATGATGGTGTAAGGAGCAATTTCGTCCCATTTGTTTTCACGTATTTCACGTATGAAACTGAACAGAATTACACTCTTAATTTTTTAGATGGTTCAATCACTAGAAAAAGTAATGGAAAGCTCCTTACTAACTGGTATCACAAATTGACTTGGTCTGGTAGATATCTACATTTTTATCCCAACATCCTTGGTCACAAAAGAAAGGAATGATTTTCGGTCTCATAGATAGAGCGATTAAACTATCTTCGTATAATTTCAGACCACAAAATATTCAACTAGTACGTAAAACTTTAATTGATAATGACTACCCCCTAAATATCATTAACAGATTAATAAAAATTAGGATTAACAACATTTACAATCAACAAAGTAAACATGAATCTCACATTTCTAAAGGTTTCACAATAGTTCCATATATCTCTGGTATAATTGACAAAATTTCTTCTATTTTACGACAAAATGACATTAGAGTCATTTTCAGACCAATCAAATCCAATTCAAAATTGTTTACTTCTCCGAAAGATAGTTTAGACATTTTTCAGAAAAGAAATGTGGTCTACAAATTTAATTATTTAAACTGTGAAGGTTGTTATATTGGACACACAGGCAGACCTCTATATCTTAGAATTAAGGAACATACACGCCGAAATTTTAATTTAGATAATATGACTGCTCTATAAAGACACAGAATTGAGACTGGAAATCTGTTAATTTAAGATTTGAGAATTCTAATTTATCTAACTTCTACAGCTCATTATGTAATTTTTAGAATAATTCAATTTTCATTAAAAAAATTTTCCCATTAATTATCATATAAAAATTTTTTAAAAATTAAAAAATTGTTATGTTCTTAAACGTAAATTATCTACTAATCCCAAATATACATACTCATAAAGTCACTTTTATTTTATTTTCATATTCTCAAACAGCTTCAATTCTCAGCGCTTTCTAGAACACATCATTGACTAACACATTTTATTTGACTTTAGAAACACTAGCTTCAGTTTACGATGTACAAGAGGACGGTCTGGTTTACTCTCAGAACCTCTGAACGTTTTTATATATATTTTGACTCATTGAAAAATGTTAATATTTCTTAATTTTCTAATAATAAGGTCATTAATTTCAACAATTTTTCACTCATTTGACTTTTGGTAAGATAACCGTTTCTTGACTTTTTCACAACTTTTTCTTACTGTTAACCGCACTTCTATTTTTTCGAACCAACGTATCCTATACGCATAACAACTTTTTTCATATACAATACAACTAAATTTAAAAAAATTTCTTTTCTCGATTGTACAGATATTTTATTGTTGTTCATACTTGCAACAAAAACCATAAAAATCGATATAACATTACCATTTATCTCACAAAATAGAGGATGTTCTACTTTTGTTGATATGTTGTGCCCTCTCCAGCTCACTAAAGATAACCTAAAAAATTTTTCTACATTTTACCTCACTCTTATACGTATTCTCACCAAACGTTGTTTAGTTATAACCATTTACTTTTATTATTTTATGTTTTAAACTTTTCTATCTAACTTTATACCACGCTGATAATTAAAAATTTTCACTCTCAATCTTTATATATTAATCGTTTTATTTATTTCTTAATTTTGTTAAAATTTGTGTTTCACAATAAAGTTTTGTGTTTTTTGACAGGCTTGATAAGGGACTATATTTTTTCCGAAATTTCGCCAAGTTTTTTCAAATTTAAACTCATGGTTTTTATTTCTTGGACCTTCTAAACCGGAAACTATATGTTATATCAACCAAATGTCGAAACTAAAGAAACAATGGGTTAGGATATAGTGCTTAGAATTTAAAAAATGCCATCACTGTGAACAATTCATAAATAATTTAATGGAAGTCAATTTGTCTGCTAGCATTTACTTGATAAGAGCGATAAATTTCTAGAATTCATTATCTAGTTTAGCCGAGTGGAAAATCGCCGTGCTGCCGCGCTGGAGACCCGTGGTCGATTCCCACCAGCTTTACTTTAATCACACTTTTCTGTTTCAGCTTGTAATATAATATTCCTCCATGTATATAATAATGTTTAAACTAAATATGATCGTGTGTACTGTACAACTGCAATTTAAAAATATATAATAGTGCGAAAGAGATCAACATCCCATAATAAATAAGTCTGCATTTACGTCGTATGCTCATGTAAAGAATACGTATCGTGACCTTCAACGCGACGCGACGCATGTTGGGTTTATTTTTTTTCGTCTGTTAATCTGAATGCAACAATTTTTACTAAGTCGCTTACTAAATCAGTGCGCCGGTCTCTCTCGACGTTACTATAGTCCTTTGCAAAAATTGCAATCTTCTGTAGAAATAAATGTAACATTAAAAAAATTTTTTTCAATGAAGTTTGTAGTTCGGCATGTAGTCTAGTCTGATTTTTAGCAAATATTGCAGCAAAAGGTTTCTCCGTGTAAAAAGATATATTTCGGGTTAAAATCGTCTATAAAACTACGTTTTGTATACGATTGGAATCCAAAATATCTCTTTTTATTAATTAGACACTTGTCCCGGCTTCTCTGTAAGTGGGACCTTGTTTAAAAATTATGAGCGTATGAAATTCACGGTCGCCGGGGCTGCCAAATGTCTAGCATGTGTCATTGGTCCTGCGGTAAATGCCCTATCTACACCCAGAAAACAGTTTTGTTGAATCAAAGAAACTTTCTTTAAATCAAAGAAATTCTAGTATTGATATACGGTCCAAGAAATATTTGTTTGATTTAAAGACATTTTTTTTGTTAACTCTTTTTATTAGATTTAAAGAAATATTTCGTTAAGTTAAACGGAAAAATTTTTTAAATTAAAGAAATATTTCGTTTCTTCAAACAGAATTTTTCTTTGAATTGAAAAAATGTTTGATTGCTTCAAATGAAAAATTTCTTTAAAACCAAGAAATATAATTTTTTATTTTACCTTTACATTTCTTTAAATGAAATAACTGTTTTTATTGAAAAAGAGAACATGTTAGTTTGAAATGAATATAGCTTTTATTTGAATCCAATAATACTTGAATAAATAAATAATAGTTGAGGAAAAAAGTTTATTTCAATATTTTTTATCTGTAAATGAATTTGATTCTTTCCTAATTTACAATTCCTCACTAAAATTTAAGGTAAGAACATAAACTGTGACGAAATTGTGCACAGAAGTAACAAAAATTTACCTAAACACGAGGTTAGGTCGGGCTGTGTAAAATTATCTATTTACACGGTATAAAGCTGCTATGCTTTCTGCAAATCCCTACGATGCAAGGATATCGCGCACTTCTTTAATACACATTTTAGCGATTTACATTATTGCCAAGAGCCGTCGCTTCCGCGTCTTCGCAAAAATTTAACAACACGTCTTCCGAAAAACGCGTTAACGTAAAATGATCAAAGTGATTTGTACTGCGCAATATCATGGCGCATTAGTAATGTGTATCAAGAAAATCTTTCTTTGATTCAAAGAAATAATTTAATTATTTCAAATTACTGACTCTAAAGAAATTATTTCTTTCATTTTCGCTAGTAACTTTTTTTAAAGAAAAAATTTTTTTTTAAATCAAACAAATAATTTGAACAAATAATTTCTTTAAATTAAAGAAATTGCGTGACGTCATTTATTAATATCAAATAATTTTTTTTCTAATATAAAAATATTTTTATGTTGAGTCAAAAGAACCTAGGCAAAAAAAGTTTTTTTTTCAATTTAATAAGAACTTTTTTCTGAGTGTAACGACCAGACTGTCGCTAGTTCAAATCTTTAATTTGACAAATTTTAAAAGATTGCATCTCGATAATTTTAGAAAAATTGCAAAATTTATATTTTTCATCGTTTTAAGCTAAATAGTATAATATATTCCATTTATTTTATTCGTTTTTATTTTAGGTGTTGACTTAAATATTTACTCTGTTTAGTTATTCAATAATTACTTGTATAAAATGAATAATATTATTTTTTATTAATTTCTTACATAATTATTAGTACTTTTCATTTCTGCCTATTGATTCATGTTAGTATTTAGTTAAATTACTATAAATGATTCTACCATGATTATTATATTTTATTAATGAAAAACTGTGCTTTTTTATTTCGTTTTATCACTCTATTTGTTTATCAAAACTAGAATTTTAAATATACATTGTTTCAAAATTCAAATATTTAGCAATGCTTATGAAAATTTGGGCACATTTTCTTCAGATGTTCAGTGTTTGTATATATTTTATATATTTTAACTTATACTGCCAAATGGGACGACTGACAATTTCTGAAAAACATAATTTCCGATACTGTAAAATTCCCGAATAATAAAATCCCCGTAAAAAATGTCCTAATTATGAAATTCCTGAATTATAGAAATTAAAAAACTGTTTTTCTTAAAAAATAAATATTATTTAATTATTAAAAACACAATGATCAAATATCTGTATCAAAGAAATTTTTTATCCATGTTTAAACAAAATTGCTCATTCGGAAATACATTCTTTTTAATGATTGTTTTTTACCATTTTTTAAAATTATTTTATACAGTTTGGAACATTAAAGATAAATGATAAATGTATGCCTGATAAATGTATTTCTTTATTCTATTAAAAAAAAAAATAATATTCAACAAAACAATTTTTTTGATTCTTTAATTTCTGGAATTTTCTAGTTCGGCCAATTTATAATTCGGTAATTTTCTGGCGTAAATTTTGTTCTTATGGAATTTTTTAAATAAGGTAATATTATAAAATGTAGTGAATTTGATTATTCAATCATTTTTCAATTCGGGATTTTTTAAAACATTGCCATTATGTTTCATACAACAAGATTTTTCTTCACATTGAAATCTTTTACCTTAGAAAGAAATACATATATTAAGCTGATGATAGAATATACAGAAGACTAAAAATTTATTTTTCTTTGCTTCTATCACAGATCCTGTAGATCTGATAGTGTAAACTTTTGACTTTATTCGAAAGCGCCATTCATTGTGACTACAGTAGATATTATCAAATCAAAAGTATCTTTGTTTCGCGGAAATAATTTTCTCTAGAAGTTAAAAAAATAATTTGTTAATTCAAAAGTATATTTAACACTTTGAATACCAAATTTTTTCGGAATAAATGTGCATTTATTTCTCTTAACTATATATGCTTGAGTTTCATATAATCGTCAATATTTAAATCTATAGTACTGTACTTTTGATTAAAAAACTCGAATTATTTGACTCAAAGCAAAATGTATTGGAGTATTGATATAAACTATTGTATTAATAATGCGGAATTCAAAAACACAGGCAATTTTGATTCAAGAGTACTTTTTTCTTCGTGTATTGCTGCGAGGGTGGAGAACCCGATTTTATACCCACGAACCCTCATTTAACATTAAAGCCTAAAACGCTTTGTAAACGTAAAATCGAACGAACAAACAACCTTTTTAGTCCTATTAAAAGGTTAACAGTCTTCAGAAAAAGCAACTTACTAATTATTTTGAATTTTATGTTTGGGTGTCTGTTTACAGGTTAATTTGTGTTCAAAAGTTAGTTGCGGGTTCGGGGGCCAAGCAAAAATCCCAACCCGCAGGGATCGAGTTTTTTATTTTATTTTCTGGACACCCCTAGACTGGACAAATAAATTCTGAGAACATTCTGTGTAGAACTTCTGTAAAATCCCATAATTTTTTCGAATATTAAATTAAGGAGAAAGCAATTTTGTCAAAAGCATTCCACGAAAACGCCGTAGAGCAAGCAGCGGTACAATTGAAAGACCACTTACTGCTGTATTTTCGCTTTCTAACAGTAGAAGCATTAGCTACAATTTTTCTTCTAGAGTTTTTATCGATGTTGCATGATAATTCTTTCATGGGTTCTCTGACTTCTGGAGGGCTCTGAAACGCATAAGCATCTGCCTCCATTGACAGACTATAAATTATATTTAGTCTTAGATCACGTTAGAAAAATATTTTTTAAGTTATTGATAGAATTTTACCTTTCGGTCTCGTCCTCGTCTTCGTTACAGTCTAGGAATTAATAAGTTTCTACCAGCAATCGATGAGCTTCAACTGCTTTTTTCTTTTGATGAAATAAGAAAAGCAACGAATGCCGCAAATGCGATTTCCTTACAACGAAACTCGACATTTTCACTGAGGTAAACAACTATGATGTTATTATTTTGGCAGAATGGAATTGTGTATTTTTGAAGTTTATTGTCCATAGAAAAATATGACATAGATGCCAAATCATAGAAATGTATACATATCTCTAGCCACATCTATGAGTAAAACCGGCAAACTTCAACTAACACCCCTAGTAAATTAATTAACTGTACACTTGAGTTATGTGAAAGACAATAGACCTTTTCATTTAAGATAACGACATTGCGCAAGCGCGCAAAATGTATAGCACTTCCGTGGGAGTTGAGGAAAATTTGTCACTGAAACGCATGTGGGAATAGTAAACAATGAAAAAAAGAAAACTATTTCGAACATTTTGAAAGTTAAAAAAGTTCCCAAAAAAGAAATGTCTGATATACCAGGAGAAAATCGATGAAAAGAAAAAAGGTTGGTGCACACAAGAAGTGCTGTTTTGGAAAGTGCAAAAGTGACAGTTGGTGCAAATCCTACTTGGAATGTAGTTATTATTTTATTAGATTTCTAAAATTCTGTTTAATATTTCGAAAGGGTGACATTCCCGAGGGTTCATTTAAAAGGCATATAAAAAATTTCCCGAAATGCAGTAAAAGTGATATGAGCGTCTGACAATAAAAAGTGGAAATATCTCGTTGGTGAGTAAGACGCAGCTATAGAAAATTTCTTAAAAAAAACTGGATATAATTTCACGGCTGTAATAAGTAGCAATAGAAGATTGGCTGTGAAAAGAAGACAACGGTGCTTGGGCCGTAAGAAAGGGGAACAGAAAAACTTGGCCGGAAGAAGTAGACAAACGTCGCGTGTCGGTGAATCCGCTCTGTTACACGCTGCAAAGACAAGCCTCGTTCAAACTCGAAAATGCACGAGGACGAACCCGACCTCGCCCGACTAGGCGATTCGCTTTCAGTGTCTAACTAGCTATTAGGAGTCTTTCGGTAAACTGAATTTCCACTGAATTTTGCAAGGCGTCCAGGCCGTCAAGAGAATAAAAGAAAGTTCATAGCAACGTTTTAAACGATTGCTTTGCGATGAATTCTAAGAGAAAATTGAAAAGAGATCACAAAACATTTTTTATTGTTTCCTAAAATTTTTGAAACTATATTTTTTAGACTTTTGCAATTTTACCATATTAGATAATTTTAGAAAAATTAAGGAACATAATACTTTTAAAGCCATCTTGTCCAATTTTGTTGCACATTTTTTTTTAAGTTAATGTTGGTTTAAATAATGTACTTTCAAATTAGAGTAAGTTTATGAGACGTTCAGAAAATTTAAACGATTAAAAAATAATTCAAACTTGTAAAGATTTTTGAAGAATTTTGTAAGGTTTAACGAAAATTAAAAAAATGTAGGTTCCTAGAAATAATTTAGAAGATTTTTAGAAATGAAAAAAATCTTAAAAATATCCTTTAGGAGCTGTAAACGAATCTCGAAAGGTTTCAAGAGCATGATCAAATTTGCTTTAAATGCTTGCGAAAATGTAGAAGATTATAAGGCAATTTTTTAACATTTTGAATGACATTTTCAAATTTTTAAACAAAAATTTGAGTCAGTTACAAATATTTTCAGGAATTTAAAACGAGTCAAGCAGATAAGAAATATTCAGAAATTAGAAAATATTTCTGAAAATTTATTAAATATTCCTTCATTTCTCACAAATTTCGTCAACATTACTGAGCCTCTTTGAAAAGAACTGGAATTCAACCTAATGTTTTGTAATATTCTGTAAAATAAAACAATTTCTTTAAAATATCCTAGAATATTTTCTGACACATCTGATATGTTTAAGAATCTTTTTTCAATTTCCTTAAAAATCTTATAATAATTATATTTATATACATTAAAAAAACAAACTGATAATACTTATTTTCTTGTTTTTCATTCTCAGAATTTAATTTCAACTCGAAATAAAGTGTTTGAAAACTTTCAACAAATAAATATTTATTCGAAATTTCCATGTTATTTTATTATTAATATCATTATTTATTTTGTATAGTAGTGAAAAAAGTTTTAAATTTGGTAATTGCAAGTAGTACTTAGGTTAAGTAACTTCAATATTTGTATGACTACAAAAATATTAAAAAAGCCTTTATTGTTAAAAAAATAGTTTTGATTTATTTAAAGATAACACTTCATCTTAAAACCCCTTTTTTATTTAGGAAACGTCTGTTATGTTTTCAAACATAATATAGAAAATTTGACGTAACGGCGATGAGGGGAGGGCCAAAAAAAAATGTTACGGTCTGTCACATTGCGTAGGGAGGGGAGGGGCATTTTAGTAACTAATGAACATATTTTTATAATATTTTTTGCTTGATTCTGCGGCAGGATCAAACATGGTACAAAAAACCGATGTGAAATTTCGAATAAAAACGGTTGCACTCTGTATACATTATTTTAAAAAATGAACAATATTAATACTTTTATCAATTTTCCAATATATTATTTGAATATGATTTAGATTGACTTTTATTTTTTAAATTCTTGTAAGTTGTAGGTAATTTTTCTAATTTTACGATATTTTTTACCGTAATTGGCCTCAGTAAATAGATTTCACAATTAAAATGATAAAAATATCTCCATTACTTAGTAAAAGGCTATGAAAACTTGTCGTTAAAATAATACCAACATTTTTTTTAATGTTAACAAACGGTTGTACAGGTTTTAACCTTTTGGACCAGTATGAGAAATAGATATTTCTTTTATTTCTTTCCTGTATATAATTTTTCCCTAAACATGAAGCAGATTAAAGAAACTTGAAAAATAAGAATAACAAATGTAAAAAATTCATTTTAGTTGTTTGTTAAAAAAGCCGATACATTTTTTAATAAAATTCCTTTCTACATGCACATGCATAAAAGACAGCGTGACTATTGCCACTTGCTATTTAAAAATTCATACTCTTCGAATCATTAATTCAATTGAGTTAAAATTTGAACAAAAACTTATTTGAACCTTAATCTGCAACTTTCTCACTGGAGGTTTTCCATTACTTAAAATTTGCTCGATAAACAAAGCGCTTGAAGGTTGAACTTCATGTTTATTTCATTGTCTACAACACAAACTTAACAGTTCCTATGTTCATTAAGGGCATGCGACACAGCTAAATACCTATATTACCGACCACAGTTTTTCAGTTCACTGAATGTTTTTTTGAACCTCAGAACTTTTTTTGTAAATAATATATCAAGCTGAAACTTTGGGAAATGTATTAGAGTACAATAAAGTACGTTTAGGTACTGCATTTTGGTAGGAGCTTCACTGAAAATTATTTCATCTTTTTTCTAAACCTCAAATTTTTTTGAACGTTCCAACTTTTTTTATACATAAAATATCGGTCTCAAACTTTGAGAAATGCAAGAGCCGAAAAAAAAACTACGTTTAAGTACAAAGCTTAATAATGAAAGATGTAAATAAATATATTTCAACAATCAATTCCAACGGCATCAGTCGGTAACGTTGTACACGAAAATACGAACTCTCTAGAGCCTCGTCTAGTG
>NC_046660.1:139955971-139958687 GCF_010883055.1 Belonocnema kinseyi
TTTTACATCTTTTATTATTAAGCTTTGTACTTAAACGTAGTTTTCTTTCGGCTCTTGCATTTCTCAAAGTTTGAGACCGATATTTTATCTATAAAAAAAGTTGGAACGTTAAAAAAATGTTGAGGTTCAGAAAAAAGATGAAATAATTTTCAGTAAAGTTCCTACCAAAATGCAGTACCTAAACGTACTTTATTGTACTCTAATACATTTCCCAAAGTTTCAGCTCGATATTTTATTTACAAAAAAAGTTCTTAGGTTCAAAAAAACAGTCAGTGAACTGAAAAACTGTGGTGGGTAATATAGGTATTTAGCTGTGTCACATGCCCTTAAAGGATTTAAGTTTTTCTTTCAAATATAAGACAGATAGACAGACTGATAGAAGACAGATAGACAGACAGACAGATAGACAGACAGATAGACAGGCAGACAGATAGACAGACAGATAGACAGACAGATAGACAGACCGATAGACAGATAGACAGACAGACCGACAGACACGCAGACAGATAGACAGATAGACAGACAGATAGACAGACAGATAGATAGACAGATAGACAGATAGACAGACAAATAGACAGACAGACAGACAGATAGACAAATAGATAAATAGATAGATAGATTGATTTTTTTGTTTCGTTTTTTTTTTAAAGAAGAAAAAACGGTGAAATGCTCATGCACTAACCACATTCGAACTTTGGGGGCCACGAGCCCAGTAGATGCATGTCACGCATATGTATATATGCGCTAGATGCACACATGGGCTCCTAGTCCACAAGGAACGAAGGTGAGAGTGGGACTTACCGGAATGGCACCTACCCACTAAAGCTTAACTCCTTTACCTATCTCCTTGGCATTGTTCCCCCCGGGACTGCTTTCGCATTACTTCGGGGGGTGCCTTTTCTTGCCTTTTAAGGCTTTCAGCTGGTCTTCTTCTGTGTCGGCTGTGTCTCAAAAAAATCAAGATGAAAACGCATCGTCCTCAGTAGTATGGCATTGCCGTACAACGGGCTCATCGGCCTTCGGTCATCATGGTTTGGGTATGTCTGTTCGTTGCTGCATTTTTTTTTCTTCTTTGCGGGATGCCATTTTTCAGCTATAAGCTTCCCTGTCACTAAAAGTCTGCTCGTCAGTTTTCTTTTGGCGTAAAACCGCTTCCACGTATCTGGCTATGAGTTCCCAGTTCTCTTGACTACTTAGCATCACTTCAATCAGATTGTCTGTTATAAGCGGTCCAACTTCTCTTTCCAGCTTTCGTCTTTTTTCTACCCACCTGTCGCACTTGAAGAAAGTGTAAAGTACATCATCGCGGTCACTGCCACAGTATATACAATATGGATTTTCGGTTTTGCCCATTTTGTACAGGTAGGCCCGAAACAGTCCAGGCCCAGAGAGCATTTGTGTGACAAAGAAGTTCACTTCTCCATGATCACGTCTTACCCATGAATTGATGTCGCGTATGAGACTGAATGTCCATCTGCTTCTAGTCTCTTGACTGCATCTGGTTTGCCATTGTTGCATTGTTTGTGCCCTGGCTTCTCTTTTGGCTTCAAACTTGCCACACACGGGTTTATTTATGTGAACGGCCTTGCGTTCGGCAACAAGTAGGTCAATACGTATGACGCCTGCAATTACTAGTGTGGCTGGTTCTGAGAGAGTGCGATATGCACAAGCCACCCTCTGCGCACCTCTGCGCTGTACCGCCGCCATTCTTTTCCGATACTTCTTTATTCTGAGAGCATCTGCCCAGACTTCGGCTCCATAGAGTAGAATGGAATGCGTTACCGACATTAGTAGGCGTCGCCTACTCGGTTTTGGCCCTCCTATGTTGGCCATCAGCCGACTGAGATTCGTTGTGACTATACACGCTCTGTCAGCTGCTTGTTTTATCTGCTCCCAGAAAGTGAGCTTATTGTCAAGCAAGATGCCAAGGTGTTTTACTGCTTTTCTGGTCTGCACAGCATCAGTTCCAACCTGCATTGGGATCTCTAGTGGGATCCTCGTCGTTGTTAACAGTATTATTTCTGTCTTTTGGATTGCCAAGCTCAGGCCATGTTTTGCCATCCATCGCTGAATCTGTCTTATCACCTGGTTGAGTTTCCATTATGCCTGCTCGAGGTCCCGAGCGGCTATGGTCGCTGCTATATCGTCCGCAATGATTTTTCAACATACTCTCCTTTCAGGTCGATACAGCGAGTCCAACGATTTTCTAACTTTTTGATACCATCCGAAAAGTACTCTATCGGAAGGTCTCCAAAATATGCCTCAGTTTCAGCTATGAGCTCTTCATTTGAGTAAAAACGCTTACCGATGAGCCATCTCTTCAGGTTAGGGAACAAGTAATAGTCGCTGGGGGCCAGGTCTGGTGAATACGGTGGCTGAGGAACCAATTCGAAGCCGATTTCATGCAATTTTGCTTCTGCAACTAAGCATGAATGAACAGGCGCATTGTCGTGATGATAAAGCGGTTTTTTCTTCTTCAAATGCGGTCGTTTTTCGGCGATTTAGATTTTCAATCGGTCCAATAATGATGATTCAGGTACTTATCAGACTGCCTAGTATCTTCAGGCATCTCGATCCGCAGGATGCCGTCGTCAGACACACTCCATAGGTATGGACCCAGGATGGATGGATGGATGGATGGATGGATGGATGGATGTTTGGATGGATGGATGGATGGATGGATGGATGGATGGATGGATGGATGGATGGATGGATG
>NC_046660.1:139958787-139960341 GCF_010883055.1 Belonocnema kinseyi
GGATGGATGGATGGATGGATGGATGGATGGATGGATGGATGGATGGATGGATGGATTATTTGAACCAACTCATATACCTTCCTTCCTTTCTCGTGCATTCTGCTTATTTCATCCATTTGCAATCCATTCGTTCTGAAATACCTTTTCCTTTCTACCACCATCTTTGCACCAATATGTCTGTTCTCCTTCTCCCACCAACACGTCTTAACGAATTTACTTCCCCCCTCTTCCAGAAATTTCTCCTCATATTTACATGCTCGACTCCCATTTATAATCCCTAAACTCGTTCTTACTGTCTCCCTCCTGAAAATATATTTCGGCGTATTCCTTTCCAACCCCAGTATCCACTTTACATACCGCTCCTGTACCCTATTAACCTCCTCAATTCCCTTCCAACCCCACACCTCCACTCCGTAAAATAAGACACTCATCACTAGCTTTATATGACCATCCACTCCCCCATTTCTTCGAAACAGGAAGCCCAGGTACACAAACTCTTTCACCTCCTGTACCGCTTTTCCCTTCCACTTCCACTCCCCTCCCCCATCTCTCCCACGTCCTTTCCTAAACACCATAACCTTCGACTTGTCCGCATTCAACTCTAACCTATTCTTATCCAAGTAACGTCTCAACCTCTTCGTCATCTCCTTTAAAGCCTCTTCGCTCTTTTCCAACAGCACTATGTCATCTGCATATGCGAGTGACCATATCCGGACTCCTCCTACCACTCCGGCCGCTAGCTTACTTTCCATATCCGCGATCAAAATTGCAAAAAGCGTTGGGCTAAGCAGACACCCTTGCCTAAACTCCCTATCAATCCCGGATCCCTCAGAGATTCCCTCCCCTCCTCTCACCATATCTTTCGTCTGACGGGAACGCACTCTTTAGATCTACAAAAAACGCGTACACTTTGGCACCCTTTTTCTTTAACCTTCGCAGCCTATCTCCTAACACCATTGCATATATTTTGTACGCAGTATTCATGAGCCTAATTCCTCTATTATTTTCCTGCCTCTCTTATCCCCTTTCTTGTAGAGTGATACGATCAACCCCTCTCTCCACCCTCTTTGAAATCCCTCCCCTATCCATAATTTTTTCACTACCCCCTTCAGCCTCTGCCTTGCCTCTTGTGTGCCAAACAGCCACGCTTCGTTCTCTACTCTGTCAATCCCTGCTGCCTTCGATTTTTTCAACTTCCCTATCTGCTTCTCTATCTCCTCGTCGTTCAGCTCCTCTTTATATAACTCTCCGTTTTTTCTAATCCCCTTATCTCTTTTTCGAGTATCTGACCCCTGAAATGAATCCTTAAAAAATTTTCTCCATTCGTCGGACCCTATCTTCTCACTTATCCCCACCCTACGTTTCCTAAACCTATTAATTATCTTCCACACGTCCCGTTCTGTCTTAACACTTCACAACTCCTTTTCCAGCTCTTTTTCTTTTTCCTGCTCTTTTTTCTTACACATCCCCCTAAACTCCTTCCTGATTTCTACGTACTCCTCCCTTTTCGCGGTTCATTTGCATGCCCTCCCCCTCTCCCTCTCCATAAACTTC
>NC_046660.1:139960441-139962046 GCF_010883055.1 Belonocnema kinseyi
AGTAATATTTAGAAATATTACTCCGTATATTACATATAGTAATATTTAGAACTAGTTCAACTTTAACTCGAATAATTTCTAGTAAAACTTGAATTAAATAGTTTAACTAATCTACAAACATTTAAATATTTAACGTTTTGAAATTGTTCTCTATTCTAAATGTAAATTTGAAGCTTTAAAAAATTTCAAGAGATTTCAAAAGATTTTTAAAGATTTTAAATGTTTGAGAATGCTTTGAAAGATTTCGAGGAACTTTCAATTTATTTGTATAATTTAAAGGAATTTCAAAGAATTAAAAAAAAGTTAGAAGGGTTTTTTTTTAAATTCAAAAGTAGTTTAAAAATCTATTTTAAAAAGTTCAAGATAATTACACATATTTTGAAAGAATTGCAATATTGGAGAGTATTTAAGAATTTTCCAAGAAATTTCCAATTGGTTACGGTAATTTAACATGAGATTTTGAAAGATTTGATATATCTTAGTATATTTTAATAGATTCTAAGGAATTTTCCATTGATTTGAATAATGTAGTATAAGATTTTAAAAGATTTTAGATATTTTAGGGTATTTGTTAAATTTCAATGAATTTTCAAGAGATTTCAAAAGATTTGAAATATTTGAGGATGTTTAGAAAGATGTCAATGAATTTTCAATTTATTTTTAAAATTTAAAGGAATTTCAAAGAATTTTAACAAGTTTAGTAGTTATTAAAAAAATTCCAAAGTACTTTAGAAATATTTCAAAGGTGTCAAGGTGTTTCAAAAGATTTTGCAGGTTTCGAAATACTTTTGAGCATTTTAAAAGGTTCCAAGGAATTTTCAATTGATTACAGTAATTTAATATGAGATTTTAAAAGATTCGCTATATCTTAAAATATTTTAATAGATTCCAAGGAATTTTTTTTATTGATTTCTATAATTTAGTATAAGATCTTGAAGTAGTTGAAATATTTCAGGGTATTTTTAAAATTGCAAGGAATTTTCGAAAGCTTTGAAAAGTTTCAAGAGATTTTAAAGGATTTGAAATATTTTATGATGTCTTAAAACATTCCAAGGAATTTTCATTAATTCCAATAATTTAAAGCGATTCGAAATTTAAAGATTAAAAATTTTTTTTTTTTGGTTGATAATTCATCAATTTAGTTGAAAATATTTGGTGTGTGAAAATTTAACTATTTTGTAGGAATTTCCTTTTTGTTTTTGTTAGAAAATTAATTTTTTTAACTACAAGAAAATAATCTTTTTTGTAGAAAATTTAACTATGATTAAACATTAATTTTTTGTACTGAAAATTACTCTTGGTTGAAAATAAATTTCTTTTGTGCAAATTTCATGTATTTTATTAAAAGTGCCTCTTTTTAGTATGCAAATCAGCTTTTTGGATGAAAATTTAACTTTTTGTTAAAAAAATTAACTATTATGTTGAAGATAATTTAAAAAATTTTTTATTCTATGTATTTTATTCAAAATTTATTTTCTTTGCAGAAAACGAAATGTTTTAGTTGAAAGTTCACCTATTTCTATTAAAAGTTAGACTATTATTAATAGTAGTATAATTAATAATTAATAGTAGTATATTATTAATAGAATATTAAAATCATTAATA
>NC_046660.1:139962146-139967995 GCF_010883055.1 Belonocnema kinseyi
TTATCTCATATGGAGTTAAACCCTTTAAATGAAAATGTTTGATTACCGCTCTGAACTCGTTTTTTCCATTTTTCTTAACGAACAATTTTTTTTTTCAATTGGCTATAAAAACACGTAAACTCAGAAGATGTGGACTGTGACTGCACCATATATCTAGACGGGAGTGGTGCTGACTAAAAAGAGATGATTTGGAGCGATTCGCGCGCCATATGTTGGTCATTCTAAGGACTTATTGAACTACCCTCGTATCTTCAGAAAGATCACAAATTATGAGATGAAAATTTAGTTGATCTACAATTTGCATCAAATACGAGTTAACATTCTTCGACAGGTTTTACTCCAGCATTTTTAAATTTGGGTAGGGAACTTGATCCAATAGAAGCATTAAATAAAGATTTAGAAACTGAAATCCAATTGCAAGGACCCGAAAAATGGGCAGATAGAATGCGAAAATTAACAATTATTAGAGAGGAAGTAGTAACAATTTTAGACACTGCAAAAGAAACACAATCTAAATATTATAATCTCAGGAGTAGGCCGATAGGTTTCGAAATTGGGGAACAAGTCTTAAAAAGCGAAAAAAGATTATCAAACAAAGGGGAAGGAATAGTGAAAAAATTGAATAAAAATGTTGAGGGTCCATTCTGTATAAAAGCAAAAATATCACCGACAATGTATTAAATAAAGAATAAAAAAGGAAAATCTTTAGGTAATTGGAATATTAAAGACATTAAAAAATATGAATAAAAAATAAATTTGATTTGGTAGATATGGCATGCATATATACAATTTAAAGATCACACTACTAAAACTATACAAACATAACACAAACGCATAAATAGACAAGAACCGGAAAAAAACAGAAAAAAAACCATTTATGTGTCGGATCATTTAAAATAAAACAACCGCCAATGAACGAAACTCCGAAGGAGAAACTAGTGAGGCGAGAAGAAGAAAGGAGGAAATTGAAAGGGCAATGCAAAAAGAAATTAAAAAGATCAGAGATAGAAAGTTATTAGAAGAAAGAGTCAAAATGTACGATGAGAGAAACGAATAAATTAAGAGACTGGGATAAAGAAAACAAAAAAAAAGATTATTAAAGGAAGCCGAAGAAGGACAAGAAAGAATGTAAAGTACAAAAGAAACAAAGGGAATTAGAAGAGATAACTAAACTGCCACCGGAAGAAGGAAAGACCAAAATAAAAGAATTCATTAGAAATAAATCAAGAAAGATACCGATTAAAAAAGATATCGAAATTTCTTGGCACAATGCTATTAATTATAAATATTAAAAAAAATAAAATAATAAAATTAGTTACTTTGCTTAAGATACAGACACAAAAGAAAAAAGTTACTTAAAAACCCCATACCGACACTACAGCTTTATATATTTTTTAAATTTAACTTTAAAAAAATATATATAATTTTTTTGTTAGTTTTTATTTATTTTTTTATTGAATCATATTACAAATTATGGAAGTAAAGAGAGTAGAGATACAATGGAAATTTAAAGATATAAATAAATACGGCTATAAGAGGCCAAGACAGATTTCTGATTAAAAATAAAAACAGAATTTAGAAATAAGTTAATTTTCAGCAAGAAAAATCAATGAGGCCATAATAGTAGAAGAAGCGTGGAACGAGAAGAAGTAATAACAAGCGATTCAAGGATTATTAAAGTCATAATCTACATGTAATAACGCATCATAGATATCGCTTTTAGAAACGAGAATTAGTCAATAATATACAGTTTCAATTACAGATATTGAATAGTAAAATAAAATAAAGCTTAAACTAAGAAATAGAACAGAAATGAACATTAAAGACTTTACACTAGTAGTATCTTATTTTTATTTAAAATTTTTTTTAAGGTGTAGGAATTCTTATTTGTTACAGGAGAAGAAAAAGATGAAGGACATCGAAATGTGGGAGTATAGATACAGCAGGAAGATGGTGCCAACAAAACTTTACATCTTCCATGATACATATTGTAATGAGCAATCGAACCGGACCAAAAATTACCACACCAGGGAGAGAAGAGAAAATTAAGCCCTGGAATTAAAGAAAAACAATTTGAAACGAGTAACCAGGATACAGATGACACATACATAGAATTGGAAACAGCAGATGAGATCTGGTTGAGCTTTGAAGAAGAGTTACAACGATGCGAGCACATCCTATTAAAGAAATAAATCACCCCCACGTGAGAGGGGTTATAACATAGTTATAAGACCCCGGCATTATAGAGCCCTGCGGGCCAGAGTAGACATTGGTGAGTCGCTTCATGCTACGCAGATCCCCAAAATCTAAAACGTCTTTAGTCTCGGCTCATCTGCCACCCAAGTAATTAAAATTGTAGTGTTGCTCTTCATATTTAATTACTCATAAGATAATGTCTCTACGCGAATCATCCACATCATCGGCTCACGGTCAGACGAGCTTTACCGACGCTGGGGGTTTGCCGCATCCCCAACTTCTTGTAAGTTAAAATAAATTTGACTTAAAATACACATGAGCATCTTCACTGATTTTGACCTGATCTCTCGGTATCCGACTCCTTCACCCTATCCTTAGTTTTTTAACTTCCCCACAATGGTGACTATCCTGTGCGACTTTGCTGAAAACTATGCATTTGTAGTTCAAAATGCAGCACAAGCTTTTCATTGGAACAACGATCAGATGACCATCTTTACTATTGTCATTTTCTGCAAAGAAGGCAATGAGCTGAAGCATCGAAGTGTTGCTATTCTATCAGACAATCTGAATTATGACACGATTGGTGTTTATGAATCCCAAAAAATAAAAACAAACTACATGAAAACAAATGTCGAAGCTAGAAAAATCTTTTACTTCACCGATGGAGCAGCACAACATTTTAAGAACAAATATAATTGCATTAATCTGCTAAACCATGCAACAGACTTCGCTATTCCAGCGGAGTGGCACTTTCACGCAACTGCACATGGGAAAGGACCATCCGATGGTATCGGTGGTAATTTGAAAAGACTTGCTTCGCGCGCAAATCTCCAGGCATCATCTGCCCAAAAGTACCATTCCTTTATACCCGCTTCAAAATCAACTCTCATTCTGAGAACCCTGACAGACCGAAGGATCCTAGTGGAGCCTCTGCAAAGTACCCGTAGAGACCCCATTGAGTCCCCAATCGGTTCCTTTTGAAAAACCTCAAAAAAAACAGCAAGATCAACTTTTAAATTGTTGAAATTCGGCTTCTACGCTAAATTTTTTTTTTTGAAACTCACGGAGTAATCGCAAAACTTCTTTTTTCAGCGGGGAAAGTATTTTGTGCGGGATCCTTTGTTCTTTTTTAAAGTCCTAAATTCTGGCCGCCATATTGGATCTTTTACGGGTTATAACAAAAAACTGACACCGGCAATAGAAAGGGCACCCTCGAAAACCCCTCAGATAATATTTTGAAGAAAAGATATCGTACCGTCAGGAATAGAGAAAGCGTTGTATAAATCTGGACACTTAAGCGTTAATGGGTTTAAAAGCTAAAATAAAAGAATTCAAACTACAATATTTTGGTGAAAAATAAAGATATCCTAATAAATTCAAGTAGGTTTAAAAGGGGAAGATTGGTACTTTCAAATTCCATATTATCTTTGTGGTAGACATTTTTCTTGTACAGCTACATAACCTCAAAAACATATGAAAAACGCATTTTTTCCAATTTTAGATTAGGATATCTTGAAAATTTGACGTACAGGAGCAATTTTTAGTTCGGATTCGGATTCAGCGCATCAAAATCCTTCGGAAATTTTTGGTCTGCTTTCTGGCTTTTGACTTTTGTCAAATTTTGTCGGCCTGTGTTATTAGTTTAAAATGTTCTTTACATTGTTTTATATTTATTTTGATTAGTTACAAAGGTTATTAATAGATTAGACGTATAGAAATGCTGTTTCAAAGTTTAAAGGAGAATATAATGTAAACATTATTTTAATGTTTCAATGAAAATAATTGTTTTGAGCTTTTTGTTTTGTCAACTGATTAATTAATTATCAAATGATTCTACTAAAACTTATATTTTCTAAATTTAGTTTAAAGGTTTGTCAATAAATAAAATTTTCAAAAATGAATGTTCAAATTTTAAAAAAAATTATACACAGTATATAAAAGTTATTTGAATATTTTACAAGAGAATTATATTTTAATCGTTTTTTTGTTTTAATGGCCGATTTATTATTAGCTGACTAACTTTTTCTGAATATTCAAGTGAATAAAGATTGAATAAAGACTAGCATAAAATAATTATTTACTTTTAGTTTATATAATGCAATATTGAATATAATTGACCTATTAAAAGTTAATTTATATTTACAGTTATATTTTTTCCATTAGATCATTTTTCAAATGATTCTGAGTTAGTGAAAAGAGTATTTTCATTCGTTTTTTTAATGTTTTAATTCTTTGCATCAAATTAGTATCAAAAGTTATCAATAAAACAAATTTTTAAAAATGAATATGGAAATTTAAAGAAAAATGTAGAGTATAAATTATTTTAATGGTTGCATAAAAATGATTGTTTAATGCTTTTTATGTTATGATTTATGAACAGATCAATTAATTCTTAGCTCACTAATTTTTTCACAACATTGAAGTAGATAAAGATTTAATTTTAATTTTTTTTTAATTAAGAAAATCAATCGATTATTTACTTGAAGGTTATGTAATTGAATATTGGCATAATTTGTACAATAAAAGTTTATGAATGTTACAAATATTTCTTTTTCAATTATATCATTTGTGTAAATTTTTGTTAGGTTATGAAGTGAGTATCTGAATTCCATAATTTCAAAATGATCGGAACATACACATACATTTTTTCTAGCATATTTTAAAAGGTTATTAATAATATTTTAATTTTTCAGAAAAATAAAAAGTAAAAATTATTTGAATTATTCAATTAAAATAATTCTTTGATGCTTTTTTTGACATGAGCAGATTATTTAATTATTAGCTGATTAATTTCTTTAAAATATTACATTACATAAAGATTGAATGTAATGTTGCAGTATTAAACAAATTAAATTAAATGCACATTGCATATACCACCTTGATCAAAAAGTTTTAGGACTTTATTTTTAAAATCAGAAATACAAGTTTATTCATCATAATCGATATTGTCCCCTTCAAAGTACTCCCCATGGACTGCAACGAACTTACGCCAGCGCTTGATCCAATCCTCGAAACATTTTTTATAATCGGTTTGCGGTATAGCCATCAGAGACATCTTCGATTTTTCCATGACCTCATCTCGGGTGCTGTAACGCGTTTCGCGGAGCGGTTTCTTGGTCGGCCGAATAAAAAAAAGTCGCAGGGATCCAAATAAGGTGAATTCGGTGGTTGTTGGATGGTATTCAATTCGCTTTTAGCCAAATGCTCACGGATAACGATGGAATTGTGCAAAGTCGATGACATTTTTTTTGTAAAACATCGAAACAACACACAAAGATAGATGTAAACAATACGGCGTCACTTCAACAAATGTCAAGCAACAATTATATTGTAAAAGGATATTAATAATTCTATCCTTTACAAAAAGATAAAGTAAAAGTTATTTGAATCTTTTAATGAAAATAGTTGTTTATTGATTTTCATGTTGTGCACGAATTAACTGATTACGAACTAATTCATTTTCTTCGGAATATTAAACTATATAAAGATTGCGTGGTTTGTTATGCCGCTTCTCATTTATAAAATAGAAAACACATTGTTGTAGAAAACCTAAATTGTGGGTCCGGATGCAATAAGGGCACATAACATTTTTTCGTGCGAAAACGAAGTCCCCTGGAGGCTTTAGAAAAAATTTTCGAATTTTAATTTTCAAA
>NC_046660.1:139968095-139973139 GCF_010883055.1 Belonocnema kinseyi
CCATGCGGTGAACACTAGCCTAGCAAGGGAGTTGTTCATCTCTGGAGAGTTGTGGGACCGGTACCTCTAGAGAAAAAGGTTCTCTAAGTACTTAAAGCTGTTACTCTTGGTGGTTCGGAACCCACCTTAAACTGTAGGTCCCCCTCCCACCACCAAAGTAAGTGTGTGGGGGTGTGTAAAGGTAGAGGAAGAAGGTGCAAAAAAATGTAAACCCTTAGGGGACACATTAGAAGCTTCCACATTAAATTAAATAAGTAATATACTTATATTAATATATACATTATATATTAGGGTGGAGTGAAAATGATTAAATTAGTCGAATCGTTTGAGTTGAGCGAAACAAATTTGTGGGTTGATATCCAAAAAAAGTAAAAAAAATTTTTACAATTCCAAAAAATTTTCCTATTTCTTTAAAAATTATGGCAAATTTTTTCTGTGTCCAATTTTTGCTAGTGAATAATAATAAAAAATAACAAATTTGAAAAAAAAAATTTCGCGCAATTTACAATCTTTTGAAAATGGCAAAAGGCATGTTTTTTTGGTTTGAGTCCTATGTGCACATATTCTAAAAAGTCAAATATGTCGAACCTAAAATTTCTTTAGTTTTAATAAAAGAAACATGCTATTATTTTGTTTTTTCGAACAAAAAATTTAGTGGTGTTTGAAGCATTCACAAATGGTCAATTTAAGTTTTTTTTTGCGATGTTGACTATTGGTTGGGCTAAAAATGTTTTTTTTTTCAACAAAATGATAGCATGTTTCTTTGACTCAAGATGAAGCATTATCAGGATCGACATATAACAATTTTGTAACAAGTTAGTTGAATTTTTAACAAAATAATCAAATTTCTTTAAAAGCAGTACTATTTCTAACAAAATACATGGTTGAATTTTCAACAAAATGGTAAAAATTAAAAAAAGATTAAATTTGAACAAAAAATAGATGAATTTTCAACTAAAATATGGATTTTTAAAGAAGAAGATTAATTTTCTACCAAAAAAGACGAACTTTCAACAAAGTACATGAGTTTGAACCAAAAGCCGAGTTTTTGATGATTTTTTAAAACAAATTAGTTCAAATTTTAAATAAAATGAATTAAACACCCAAAGCGTTCTATTTTTAACCAAAAAGATGAATTTTCAATAATACAGTTGAAACCTTTACCAAAAATAATGATTTTTTAACAAAATAGTTAAATTTTTAAGAAAATTATTAGATTATTAATAAAACAGTTCCTCTTCTAACCAAATAGTTAAATTTCCAAACCAATGGCCGAATTTTAAAAGAAGATTAAATTTCAAACAATAACGGTTGCTACTCTTTTAATCAACAAGGACGAATTTTCTTTCCAAAAAGACAAATTTTCATCAAAAAACTTAAATATCCGAAAAAAGATCATTCTTCAAGAAAGTAGTTTTAAATTTCGAACAAAATAGATTAGTATTTTTAAGCAAAAATATACATTTTTGAGCCAAAAAGACAAATGTTCAATAATACAGTTTAATTTTCGATCAAAAAGATAAATTTTCAATAAAAAAATACCAATTTTCATTTAAGAGGGATGCATTTTCTATCTAAAAGGACGAAACTACAGAAACAGTTGATTTAGCGAGCAAAGAAAAAGATTTTTCAACAAATTAGTTAAATTATCAATTTTCAATTTTAGAAAATGGTCCAATTTCAGAAAGAAAGGATTAAATTTTAACCAAAAACAGTTGCATTTCTTATGAAAAAGTTAAATTTTTAACAAAATAAATTAATTTTCATACAAAAAAGAACTTTGACCAAAAACAATCGCATTTTCAACCAAATAGTTGAATTTTTCAGAGGAAAGTTGAATTTTCAATAAAACAGTTTATTTTTAATCAATAAAGACCAATTATTATCTAAAAATATGTCACTTCTACCAAAAAAGGTGAATTTTTTAATAAAAAAGGAGGAATTTTCAACAGAACAGTTGAACTTTCGACCAAAAATATGATTTTTTGACAAAATAGTTAAATATTTATCAAATAATTAAATTTTTACCAAAATAGTTGCATTTCTAACCAAAAAGTTCAAATGTAAACAAAATGGTCTCATTTTTAAACAAAAAATATTAAACTCCAACGAAAAACACTGGAATTTTCAAACAAACAGTTAAATTTTTAAGCCAAAAAGATGAATTTTTTAGAGGACAGTTGAATTTTTAACAAAATAGTTTATGTTCAAGCAACAAAGATGCATTTGTAACCAAAAAGATGACTTTTCTCCAAAAAAGATTAAACTTTTAATAAAAAAGGACGAATTTTCTGTGAAAAAAGACAAATTTTCATCAGAAAACTTAAAGATTCGAAAAAAGATGATTTTTCAAGAAAGTAGTTTCAATTTTTGAAGAAAATAGATTAGTATTTTCAAACAAAAAGATGATTTGTTTAGCCAAAAAGACAAATGTTCAACAATAAAGTTTAATTTTCGATAAAAAAAATGTTATTCGACAAAATTAGTTCAATTATGAAAAAGAATATATGATTTTCTTAACAAACAAATTGAATTCTTCACAAAATAATCAAATTTTCCACAAAATAGTTTATTCAAATTTGGAAATTAACTAAATTTCATTAAAATTTATTAATTTATTTCAATTTCACTTAAATTCAAAGCATTTTTTTTAGATTTATTTATTCATTACCTCGAAAATTTATCTTTTCAAATCAACCATAAGAGAAATTAATTAATTTCAAAATAATAATAAAAATAGAATATTTTTAGGCCCTCTTTAATTTGAATAAAATTAGGTAATTCCTTGAGTAATTCAGTGTTCACAACATTTTTGGCGTACAGAACCAGCCGACTGACTCAGCTATAGTAAATATTGCTATAGTGATGGCGAAGGCGAACGCGAGATACCAGAGCTGCCAGATCGTAGATGAAATTTACCCCCACCATACCTACCGTTTCGGAGCCGCAAAACAGAAGGTGCATGATTACCACTGTGAGTTCGTGTGTAAGCCGAAAATGCACGATTCGACTTCGGTTTTCTGCTCTACGATGATTGCCGATCTGAAAGCTTTAGAGGTCTTCTATTTATATCTCGAACCCCATTTCCAAGAAATGAAAGAAATTAGCGAATTTAATGTTTTACATGATTCTTCATTTCATGCATGAGTCGATTTTGTGGTTATATTTTTCAGGTGTATATAGTATGAATATTAATACTATTATACATATTATTAATGTTAATATTACAATTATCAAATATAACATTAATTTTATTAAATAGTTGACTCACTTTTTATAGAAATAGTTCAACTTTTAACTGAAACAATTAATTTTCTGCAACAACAACAAATTTGAATGGACTTGCATGTTGGTGGCGGCATTGAGAAAGTGTGCAATGACAAGCGGTGAGAAGTTTGGAATGGGAGGGTGGAAGTCTAGGAGGTGAGTACGATTGTGGGGGGGGGGGGTACATTAGGAAGAAAGAAATTAATTTACATTGTAGTTGGGGGGTGGGATTTGACTGAATAGGGAAAGTGAGGTTAGGTTTGCAAGGTAGCGGGGTAGTTTTGTGTTTAGGCTTTTAGGCCTTCATGGCGGGCAAGGGAGGTTCTTGTAGTGATGGAGGATATTATGAGCGAGAAAATGGTGGCTAAAGGGGATGTGAGAGGTGAAGTAAGGCAAAGAAACTGAAATTTTAGGGCGGCAAGCCGCAGCAGCCTTAAGTGACATCTGTGGGCGGCAGTGAATACTTTTATGTATGAATAGGTTACAGTTACCGACGGACGAACGGGAGGTGGGCAGAGAGAGTACTGACAGTGCTGGTAGTGAAGTAGACGGGGAGGAAATTTCCAGAGAGGTACGACGGCCAGTTGTGCGCGGCCCAGTGTCAAGTGGCGCAACAGGGAGGGGGAAGAATCGGAGCGGAAGAAGCGATCAGGCAAGGGAGAGAGCGTCCAGTGCAAGTGAGGGGGAGGATCTCTTGTAGAGGAAAAGGGAAAGCAAAGAGAGTCCGGAGAAAAGCGTGCTAGAGAGTCCCTTTAAAAAAAGCGTACGAACACGTAGGCCCCCCCCCCCCGTGGAGGGGCAGACCGAGAAGGAGGCTATCGGGGTGCTGATAGGCGAGATCAGAGGGTTAAGGGATGACGTAAGGGGGGCTATGGAGCAGATGGAAAGTATGAGGGAGGACCTGAGGGTAAGAGATGAGAGATGGAGGAAGGAAGTAAAAGAGCTGAGGGGAAAAGTAGAAGGATTTCAGAGGGAGTTGGTGTCGGTAACGAAGGAAAAAGAGGATAAAATAAAGGAAATGGAAGGAGATATTAAGATGTGGAAGGAAAGGGCGGAAAAAGGCTGGAGAAGGTGAAGGGCATGTCGGGAATGGAAGCAGTGGACAGGCGGGAGGGTGAGAAGCAAGGTATTTGGGAGAAAGCGGAGATCATGATAGAAGAGAAATTGGGAGAGCGTAGGAATGAAAAGGAGGAGAGAGCGGATAGGGAAAGGATAAGGGCAATGGATTTGAGAATGGGGAGAAAAGAGAAGGTAGATAGGAGAAATAATATAGTGATAAGAGGATTGAAGCTCAAGAGAGGGGAAGAAAGGGACGGGGTGGAAGCGCTACTGCAGAGCATAGGGTGGGTTAAAGGCAAGGTAGGGCAAGTTAGGATGGCGGGGAGAAAGGAGAATGAAGTGGCGGTGGTGGAATTGGAGAGCTGGGAAGAAAAATTGGGAGTAATGCGTAACAAGAATAGGATAAAGGACAATAAGGTTCTTATCGATCAAGATTTGACGAGGAAGGAAAAGGAGGTTCAGAAAATGCTAAATGACAGGGCTAGGAAGGAGAGGAGCGAAGGGAGAACAGTGAAGGTAGGGTATCGAAAAATAAAAATAGACGAGAAAATGTGGGTATGGGACGAAGAGAAGGAGGTTTTGAAGGAAGTGCAGGGGAATTCGTTTCGGGTGAAGTAGGGGGGTGGGAGTAAAGCAGGGTGGAGGAATGTTAAAAGTGTTATACTGGAACGTAGCAGGGGTAAAGAAGAAAGCTGAGGATTTCTGGAGGTATATTCAG
>NC_046660.1:139973239-139980604 GCF_010883055.1 Belonocnema kinseyi
ATAAAAATTAACTGATAATACGTACCTGCAAGCCAAAAATAATTTTGCTGAAATATTTTCATTTACTTTTAATTTTGTCAATAATATTACTAATTAATTAATTAGCTGAATATATATTTAGGACTTTTTTAGTTTTCTATCTTTTAAACGGAAATATGAAAATAGAGTGTATGTTTTTTGCGCATAAAAAGAATTCTTTAAATTGTCCGGAATGCTTACGTAAAAATTCCAAGTATTATACTTTTTATGAATAAAATAGTAAAAGAAAACATTTTTTGATATTGTATTAAAGTATTTTTTAGTTTCCTGTTTTTTAAATAGAAATATGAAAATAAAGTGAATATTTTTTGTGCATAAAACGGATTCTTTGAATTTTCCGGAAGGTTCACGTAAATGTTCGAATTATCCTCTTTAGGAATACAACATTAAAACAAAACTTTTTATTCTTTTGCTTTTCACAAGTTTTCATTAGAAAAATAAAAATATGGAATTTCAAGGTTAGGATTTTCAATAAATAACTTGAATAACTTCCATGCTATTATTATTATTATTATTTTTAACAATATTGATTTACGTACAACAAACTGTAAAATTTGTCATAAAATGTTAAAATCGCCCCGTTCTTTCTAGATCTATATTTTATACCTAATTATCTTTATCATCTTTTCAGTGCCTTGTTTATTCTTAATTTTTATAACACTATGTTCTACTTTTTGAATAAATACAAATAAATTACTTATATTAAGAATATGTTCGAATGAAGAAAAGTTATTTTCAGTTCTAGTGAATAAATAAACAATCCATAATAATTGAAAATTTTCAAGTTCCCGCTCGACCAAAGCTGAGTTTATTGCGCCGCCTCGTGACATGTGGTAAAAATAATCCGTTTAAACGCAACGGCATTGCCGAATTAGACCGAAAAGTACTGAAAAAATCGAAGCCACAAATTCGACGATAGCGCCGCTCTCGTGTCATGTGGCCTAACTAGACCCTTGCCGCATCTAGGTAAAATATCTTTGGTTTTATGTAAAATTTCACTTTGTCGGTTTCTATCAAATCTCTACGTTTTGAGACCCTCTGAGTCAGAAAAAACGGGTTTTACGAAGGTGTTTGTCTGTCTGTCTGCCTGTAGTCTGCTGTGACAAGATCACGCCTCCTGAACGATTCCTCTTATCGTTCATCATCCAACCTGCCTTTGAGAAGAGTCGCTCTGAAGGTACGGATGTACCCACGACACTCAAATATTTTAGAGCGATTTTTGATAAGTTTGGGTAAACTGCAGCCATATCAGTCCAGACTTTTATTGGATCATCTTTTAGCGGAGATACCGGACTGCTCAGGAACGATTTCACTTCATTGGGATGTTCCGACTCGTCTTCATTTCCAGTTGCTTGACTTAGGTCCTTTACGATTATATTATGATCATCCCATTTAGACCAATGTAGACCAAGTTCTGAAATAAAATATATTATTGTCATAAGGCATATATGTCAGATGGGAAATTTACACTCTAAATAAGGCTGAATAAAATTAGTTTACCTTGATTTGGATTCTGTGGGACTTCATGGTGGATTGCTTCTTTTGAGTAGCCAACTCTCTGACAGCATCAGATTCGAAACGGATCGCTGTAGAGCAAGCAAGTTTATCTTCGAAGTGCACCTTTTTAAATCTTGGATCCAGAAGAGTGGCCATTGCCAGTAGATGATTGAATTCCATTTTCGACTATCTTTGCCTGAATTCGTTGAAGATAGCCGCCTTGAGATAAGTAGACAATTCGTGCGAAGTTTCGAGCCTTTCATATTTTCGCTTCATCAAACGAATCATTGGTATTACTTTGCTGGATGTGACATATTTTTCTCCGTTGATTTCCCGAGTTACTGCTTCCAACGGTTGTAAGATTAACATAATTTGTGTGAGAACTTCGAGTTCAGCTGCAGTGAGCATTAGAGGTCCGTTGGAGTGATTCATTAGAACAGTGCTCACAAACACTCGGAGTCGTAGAAAACGCTAGATCATATAAAACATCGAATTCCATCTTGTCGATACATCCTGAATTAGTTTTAGATCCGTCTGTCTTCGGAGTTCGTCAACCGCTTTCACGGATTCACGGGAAAAATTAACTATACTTTTAACTTTTTTTTATTAATTCTGGCAGCCCTAAAACTGATTTCACCGAGTTGGTTGCGATCAAATGCAGGGTGTGAGCAAAACATGCTAAGTGGAACTTTTTCTCCTGAAAAAGTTCAGAAGCCAATACAATATTTGCCCCATTATCCGTCACAATGGCTGTAATTTTGCTTTTGGGAATCTCCCATTCGCTGCAAACTTGTCCTAGTTTTTCCCGAATATTTATTCCGGTGTGATTAGTATTCATTTCGTGAACACATAAATTTGCAGAATTTAATTCTCCGTTACATTCAAAATGCGCGGTAACGCCTTAAAACTTCTTATATTCATTGTGTCGGTCCATATGTCCGTTGTTAGAGTCAGACTGATGGTTTTTTTTATAAATTCTTTATATTTGGTCGATACTTTTTTATATTTTTGTTCTAAATAAGACTTCATAGTTTTTCGAGTAGAAATATCGTAATGAGGAAAGTTACTTTTCATAAAAGATTCAAAACCTTCTCTTTCTACCATCGCGATCGGTTCACTATCTTTGCAAATCATAAAAAGAATATCGTCAGTGAGCTTCTTGTATCGTGTGCCTCCTTTTTTGTAGGCAGAAATATTTTTGAAAGCACCAGCAATAGTTCCTTGAAAATGTCTACCTTTTCGTACACCAAAAGATGCATGGTCTGATGTTGTTCTACTTGTAACCTTTTCTTGCTGTTGTTCATTTGAAGGCCCTGATACTCCTAGATCATCATCCTCTGCATATGCATTTGAAGGCCTGGATCATCCTCTTGCACAGTTGAAGTCTCAGGTGCTGCTCGTATATTTAGATCTTCTGGTGCATTGCGTACTACTTGCCCTGGCCTCTTTTGAGACCTCTTAGATGTATCACTGTCAACAATCATTTTATGGATTGCCCGTAAATGGTCTCATAAGTTTGAAGGATTGCCACAAGATTTAATACTCTTTCGACAGTAGCGACAAATACCAATTTGTCCTGGAGCATCAGTGAAGTGTTTCCATACTTCACTTTTTTTCTCATCTTGAAATCCAAAACTTCCAACCTACAAAAATAATGTTAGAAAGTGTTAAGATAAAAAAGACAAATTTTCAAAAAACAAAGTACCATTTGCATTTTTAACCTGGAAAGATTAAATTGTTTTCCACAAGAGAAGAATTTTCTTCAAAATAGTACAATTTTGGTAACCGAAAATATCAATTTTAAACAAAATGAATGAATTTTCTACTAAGATTAATTTTATAGCCAAAAAGAGGCATTTTCAACTAAAATAATGAATTTTCAATTTAAAAAATGAATCCTTAACAACCTGTTTGAATCCTCAACAAACAAGAATAATTTTAAACCAGTCGCATTTTTAAACAGAACTAGAATGAATCTTCAGCTCGAATATCGGAATTTTCAGTAAAAAACCTACTTTTTAAGAAAGGACAACAAATTTTCAACAACAAAAAAAAACGAATTTTCAACAAACTGAAAAACAAAACGATTTTCATCAAAATATTTCCGTATTCAACCAAAAAACAAGAATTTTCAGCTAAAAAATATTTTCATTTTAAATAAGAAAGAGTTGAATTTTCAACTCGCAAAAATTAATATTTCACAGAAAAGTTAAATTATCTAAAAAAGCCTTACAAAATGTACATCGTATGGATTAATGTAGTTTTGGATTTTAGGGGAAAAATCATTTTTATGGAAAATATCTATTACAAATAACAACTTCTTTTGCAATTTTATTAATTTATCGAAGATTCTTGAGAAAATTCAAAAATATTTGTGAAGATTTTAGGCTTGTCCTGTCAAGATTTCAACGAAAAAAATTCATTTTCAACCATAAAGTTGGATTGATGAATTGAATTGATGAATTGATTCCTCGGCCAAAAAAGATTAATTCAAAACTAGTTTAATTATTAACCAAAAAAGACGAACCAAAAAATCAATTCTCTAATCAAAAAGACGCATTTATTTCAATAAAATGGTTGAATTTTCAACCAAAAGCATTTTTAGTGCAAAAATAAAAATAAAATTTACCTAAGATATAACTTGAGTGGGAAAAAACTTTCATACAAAATAGAATTTTCGAATAATTTTCTTTTTTAATTTCATTTGTTCATTTGATTTGATTTTTTTAATTGTTCCAAAACTTAGGAACCTTAATATTTTCATTAAAAATGCTCTTTACATTATTATTGAACTAAGTTAAATCAACAAAATGTTGTGAAAATACCAAACATAACGTAAACTTCTACATTGTAATTAAAATATGCATTCAACCTACCTGCTTTTTTGAAAACTTTCCGTTGGCGTCGGCTTCTTTTTCTTCTTGTTTGCTGCGTCTTATAATCTTTCACTTGTTCTATTCGCTGTTGAGGACAAAGTTAAAGTGAGCGGTGCTAAGAACGCTTCCCGTTCAACAAATAATTAAAGTCAATACGCTACTTGTGATTGGTTAAAGGGTCTCACTGCTCACGTGATTCAACCGATGCCAACAGAAGGGACCAATGAAAAAGATGCCAACAGAAGGGACCAATCAAGACACGAGTTTCGCAGTATAAAATTTGTAGCGACCAATAAGCGATATAACACAAAATATCGATGTCTAACATCGAGGAACAAACATCGATGTCTCGAAAACATCGGAATTGAAAAATCGATGTGAAAAACATCGACATAGAAAGCGAAACATCGATGTTTCGATGTTTTTCGATGTCGATGTACCATCACTACTCGGCTCATCTGCCACCCAAGTAATTAAAATGGTAGTGTCGCTCTCCATACATTGTTTCTCATAGGATAATGTCTCTACGAGAAACAACCACATCATCGGCTCTCGGTCAGGCGAGCTTTACCATCGCTGGGGTTTTGCCGCACCCCCAACTTCCTGTAAGTTAAAATAAATTTAACTTGAAATACACATGAGCATCTTCACTGATTTTGACCTGATCTCTCGGTATCTGACTCCTTCACCCTATCCTTAGTCTTGTGACTTCCCCACAAATTTGGCCCCACAGAAAAATCCCACAAATTCCTTTTATTCCGAACTTGTCAACAAGGCGTGGGCCAAAGCTAAAAGTTTCCGATTCCTCCAAGCTGAGAGAAAAATAATTAATGATGAAAAGTGAAGGAATTTTTTACATGTATGTCATTGATTTACTTAATTAATAAAAGAAAAATTAAATCGGTTAAATAAAAGAAAAATGATTATAAGTTTTAAAAAAACAGGTATAGAAAAGAAAGAAGCGTGTCATTCTGAGAAATCGGCGCGAAAAATCCCAAACATAGGCACAGTGGTGAAAGCCACAACAAGTTTTTCAAACTTTTCCTTTCCCCCGTGGATGAATCCACTACATACTCAAACCAGACGCCCCTTCAAATAGGAAAACCGAGACGCTCAAGTATCTGAACGTGTCGGTTTTCACCCTAACAACGGGCGCTGTGCCCGTGGCTCGAAAGTTTGAGCGCGCCTAGGGCGCGCGTCTTTTGATTTCCGCGATTCGCGCTCAGATATTTATTCTTTGCATTTAGAATAGTTGAATGAAACTTTATCAAAAACATCTCTATAGATCGCAGTATTTATATGCGTGTTCATATTCTGAATTTTTTGCTTAAATAAGTATAGTCAAAGATTAAGTTTCTCAAAGCTCTGTAGGCTTTAAGGTGCACAATATTATCGTGACACTCGCGCTGAGCACTCGTTTTTTGACAGACAGTTGTAAATTTATATTTTCTGAAGCACCTTAAAATAAACTTAAAAAATACAATCCTTTTTTTAGACATTTTTCTGTATCTCGCGCTGTTATGCTAATAATAGGATTTTGGTTTTCATATTATTTTGTATACGTGTATAAAGCAAAATATCCTACAAGTCTTCTTTTAGATTTTTTACGTATCTCGCGTCGTTTAGCGTAATATTGGAATTTTCGATTATCTGCATATATTACTTAAGATTAAACAAAATTACGAGTCCTATTATAAATGTTTAAAGAAATTTTGTAGCATTTTTCAAAACCTATCATTTCTCTTTGTGACTTTTTGTCTTATTTTGCGTCATTTGATTCAAAATTTGAATGTTGCGGTGTCAAATTTCGGGCAATTATAATACTTTCTCCATCATAAATAACAAGAACGTAATAAATGAATACAAATTTGTATCACTTTTTTGGGCGAATAACTTTTATCTATTAATTTGTTTTTGTACCTTTTGTTGTTTTTCCAAAAAATTTTCATTTGTATTTTTAATACCATTTTTATGATCAAAACCAAAACTACGTGTCCTGTCAAAAAGTAATTCATAAAAAATTTGTAGTTCTTTTTCGGGTAAATAATTTTTGTTAAATCATTTTTTGTTCGTAACTTGTATCATTTTTTCATAAAGTTTTTTTTTATATTTTCAATGTTATTTTTCGCGAATAAAACAAAAGGTACACCTCCTATAAAGAAGTAATTATTAACGAATTTGTAGATCTTTTTTGAGATCACAATTTTTGTTGATTCATCTTCTTTCGTATCCTGCATAGTTTGACCACAAAATGGGATCTTTTATATCTCATTATTTTTTGTACAATAAAAATTAGAATTTTCAATTTTACAAGAAAATTCAAAAAGTTTGTATGATAATCCTGTAAGGCTTTTAAAAAGCAATGTTTTTCTTTACTTTTTTCATAGCGTACGTTGTTTGGCTTATAATTTTTATTTTCGAAAAAAAGTCATCAGAATAAATTGTTTGGCCTTCTGAGTACTAAAAATAGCCGTAAATAAAAATTTTAAGTATAAAAAAATGGTCCCAACATTTGTATTTTTATCCAAAATGACTGTTTAACGAACTCATCCTTTCTTTTCGGACTTGTCGGACCTTTCTTTTCTTATCCTTTCTCAATCATAAAAGATGAGAATCAGAAAAATTAGAGGCCCTTTAATTTTTGTTATTAATTTCAGTTTTTAAGTAATTTGAATTCTTCAAAGTAAAACGCTGTTACTTTTCTCTGTAATATTGATATTTTATCTAATATAAATAAAATTGAAAATAAAGTTTCTTAAGTATAGTCTCAATATACTTGTTCTCTGTCATTCTTTTAATCGTTGTAATATCGTTTCCTGAGTCTTGTCGATTTTTCGTTGTGTATTTTTAAGCTAAACAAATTTTATACTATACATTATAAGGATAATTTCATTAAATACAAAAATCGAAACTTTACGGGGTCGTCAGTAAACTGCATTACCAATTGCATGGG
>NC_046660.1:139980614-139986392 GCF_010883055.1 Belonocnema kinseyi
TGGTTCGAACAGGGGTTGGGGGTCGGTGGAAGAAAAGTTACGAACTTAGATACGAGTAACATTTCGTAAGTTTCCATATTATTAACTTTTAAAGAATTATTCTTTTTTTCTCTGTTTTTAAGAAACCCCCTTTTCTCGTTTTTTCGCTTAAATCCTTTTTAGTAGAAAGTCTACTATTATATTTGTGGTTCGGAACTCAACTCGTTTGTTTAAAAATTCTAGTATTCAGTAGCCAATTTTATTATTCTGTAAAAAATGCAACTATTTTGTTAAAAAGTCATCTTGTTTCATTAGAAATTCAGAAGCTTGGTTAAAAGTTGAACCACTTTGTAAAATTATTATTCTTTTGGTTTTATATTCACCTCTTTGGTCGAAAATTTAATTATTCTATTTTTAGAAATTTAATCTTTTGCTGATAAAAAGTCATTTTTAGGCTGAACTCTTTTGTTAAAAATGTAACTATTTTGTTGAAAATTCGTTTTTTTATTTGTAATAAGAATTAACGTCTTTTTAATTAACAAGGTAAGCATTTCATTTTTCATTTAAATTGATATTTTTATTAAAAATTAATATTTTCTGGTTTAACATTGCTCCTCCTGGCTTTAAAATTAAAAAATTTTGTTACAAATTAATATATTTTGTTAAAAGTTCGTCTTATTTTGGTAGATCATTAATACAATGCTGGAAAATTCATTTCTTTGGTTAAAAATTTAACTACTTTGTTCGAAATTTATCTTCTTTAATTGAAAATTAAACGACTTGGTTAAAAGTTGAACTATATCATTAAAGATTCATATTTTTGGACTCCCCTTGATCTTTGGGGTTGACTCTTTTGTTGAAAATTTAATTACTCGATTTACTTGAAAATTAATCTTTTTTCTAACATGTAACAATTTTCTTGGCATTTTGGGTTTTTTGTTTTGTTCAAAATTAATTTTTTATCTGAAAACTTGGATTTTTACATTTTGTTAGAAATTTATACTTTATAAGTTTAAAATTTAATTATTTGGTAGAAAATTCTTTTGTTTTGTTAAAAATTCATCTTTTTGGTCGAAAATTAATTTTCTTCATTTTTTACATCGTCTTTTTATTAAAAATGCAATTGTTAAGTTCTAAATTAGTATATATTGATTAATGATTTAACAATATGAGTTTTATATCATAACTGATACGAGGGATTTTATTAGCTGTAAGGCATAGCGTATATATTTATTGAAAAAACATTTTATTTTATTTATTTCTTCAAGTGAATTTTTTGTTAAGTTTGCAATAACAAAAAAAACTATCCAATTAGGGGTTTTAAGTATTTAAAATCGTGATTTATTATTTTCATAAATAGTTTCGAAATAATTTTCACATTGTACACATCATCAATACAATATACCTAAAAAGCAGCTGATGTGTACAATGTGAAAATGATTTCGAAACTATTTATGAAAAAAATAACTCACGGTTTTTACTCCCTTAAAATCTCTAATTGGATAGTTTCTCTTTGTTATTGCAAACTTGAAAAAAATCACTTGAAGAAATAAATAAAATCAAAAGTTTTTTCAAACCTTGGTGGGAATTTTTTTACAAGTACGAAAACGTATAACTATTTTTACAGGAAAACACCAATGAATATGATAATTTTTTAAATACTAAGAAATACAGGTGGCCGTTTTAATCAAGAAAACAAATTTCCTGTCATTTCCCGGCTCGCAAAAAATTATTCAATTATTTTAATTCTTTGGAATTCTTTCCTTTTCCATTTTTTTGTAATAGCCTTAGTTGCTGAGATGCACCCCTGAACGCCTTATATTTCTTTAGAATTTGTTTAGATTCTTCGATTCTTTGAATTATTTTTATAAACTATTTGGATTTCTTTGAAGTTGTGAATTCTGATGAGCATATTAATTGCAAGTGGTTAACTGCCCTCAAACTTTTAAAATTAAATTTTAATGTCCAAGGTACAAGTCTAGTTACTGGTTTTTGTAATTAAACAAATTATAAGGAAAAAGATTATACGTTTCAAATAATCGAGAAACAAAAGCAAACAAAAAACAGAATTTTAATATAATTTTGATAAATAATTAAATGAGTAGTGAAAACATTAAACTTTTCCTCGGAATTAAATGTAAATTGGCAATTCGACACTACAGAGAAGTGTAAATATTACTTCAGTTATACCTTAATTATGCGAAAAAATAATAAAATATTTTAGAATTTAAAAATACGTATATGATAAATTTATAAAGTGAAGTATTCGAACCTTCAATTCACTATTTTTGTAAAAATTATATTTTTTTAAATAATTTTTGAAATTTCGCTACAATTCTAAAATATGACAAGAATTTTTTTGAACTTATTTATATAGTATTTCAAAAATTTAAAAAGAAACCGTAAAAGAAATTAATTAATTTTAACAGAATAATAAATATAATAATTTCAGGCTATATATAATATAATAATATAATAAATATAATAATTTCAGATTTTGTTTCGATTTCAGAAAAGCAAATAAAATTGCGAAAAAAGACTTATACCCAATTCCAATAATGTCTGAAATATTAGATACATTAAGATCAGCAAGGTACATGTCTAAAATCGATCTTCGTTCAGCATATCATCAGATACCACTGGACGAGGAATCGAAACCAATTACAGCTTTTAGAGTCTCAGGCAAAGGAATGTATCAGTTTAAGATGATGCCATTTTGATTAACAAATGCTCCTGCCACATTCCAGCGCCTGATGGACAAAATAATAACACCAGAATTAAAGCTAAATGTATTTTGTTATCTCGATGATAAAATTATAGTTTTAAAAAATGTTGAAGAACATTTAAAATATTTGGAAATATTTTTAGATAAAATTAAAAATGCGGGTTTAACAATAGGTTTAGATAAATGCGAATTTGGATGTTCTGAAATAGAATATTTGGGTTTTAAAGTAAATGAAAAAGGATTACAAGTTGATGAAGAAAAAATTGCACCAGTTTTAAATTTTCCTAGGTCAAAAACAATGAAACAAGTTCAAAGACTCATAGGAATGGCTCCTTGGTATAGAAAATTTATCCTCAAATTTGCAGAAATAATAGAACCACCGAAAAGGCTATTGAAAAAGGAAGTAAAGTGGGAATGGACTGATAAACAGGAACAGGCATTCACGAATATTAAACACTTACTGACAACAGCACCAAATTTAGCCTGCCCTGATTTTGGAAGTCCATTCCAATTTGAAACTGATGCTAGTGATACGGGGTTAGGAGCTGTATTGACACACAAAATTAACAGCGAAAATTTTGTAAAAGCTTTTGCAAGTAGAAGTCTTAATAACACAGAACGTAAATACTCTGCTTCCGAAAAAGAGTGTTTAGCCGTGGTCTGCGCAATAAGAAAATTTAGACCGTATTTAGAGGGTTATTCTTTTAAAGTTATTACAGATCACATTGCTTTGAAATGGCTCCATAACCTAAAAAATCCAACATGTAGACTAGCCCGAAGAAATAGAGGACAGTTAGTACAAAACTAAAATGATACACGGAGAGAAATCTAGTTTGAAAACCTGGGCATCATTGTTAGAAATAGGTGACTCAGTCTAAGAAAAGTAAAGGAATTCATATTCACGTTGGGCCATCTAACAACGATTAATATAAAAATATTAGGAATGGCAGTTAAATGGTTCAGACTGAAAGCTTCTGTCTAGAGTAGCAAAAGGTTCGACCGTTAGGGACCGAGTGTTAGGACGCGTGTGGAGTAGGAGGTAGAGTATATAGAAATGAAAGGTTGATTGCTATAATAGGCTTTGTTCGAACACGCTTATGCTCGAAGATAGTAGATTAGAGCAGTGAAAGGTTGGTCAGTTAGTAATCAATAGAAGATCAGGTCATTAGAAAAGTAAGAAAAATAAACAGACATTCTTATATAAGCTTAAAAATGTGAGGCAGGCTCGAAACAGATGATTGAATATAATGATAAATTTGCACCAAAAAAATGTTTTATTTATATTAATTGCTCTTTATTTATTTTTGAAATTATGAAATTGTACTTACGGCCACTTACAAACATAATCGCACGCTCAAACGTTATGAAAAATCGCACCCGCTGGGGGTTCGAACCCTGCCTTAACAACCTAAAACCTAAGCCTCCGCACGCTCTAGCTAATTACGCTAATGTATCGCTTGGATTGTCTTGACAAAATCTCAGCCAAGATTTTACGCTGAAAAGCCAGGGCTAAAAAGGAATATATTGTTTTCTATTTTTTCGTTTCATACATTTTATATGAATAGGTGGATTTAAAAATCTTAAATCAAACTACTTAAATTTAATTCATTTAAATTTTAATAGTTAAATCTTTTATTAAAATATTCATCTGATTTGTGATTTTTGTTCAAATTGTAAATCTCGACAATTTAATGGATTTATTACTTTCAGATGCATTATAAGAAAAAAAGTAATTAAATTTTAAGTGAACTTTCCAGCCTATAAAAAGAATCGAATGATTATAGTTCTACTAAGGGGCCATTCACAAAGTCTCCAAGAGCCTCGAATATTTAACATTGCACGACGCATATTATTTCGACTCTAATCTTAACTATGCGTAGTAATATATTTTAACTGGGATTTAATAAATAAGGTATCTTTTACAAAAGGTACTTTATTAAAATGAATGAAAGTATGATCTATATCACATTTAATTTTTTCAGTCTATTAAACAGTTATTTATATATATAGGAATGATATTATCTAGTAATCACAACTTAACAGTTTAGAAGGAGTACTTGTACTCGAGCAATAGTCACTAGTACTATAGTAATTTGTAATCGAGTACAGCACTCTTAATAAAAATTATTTTACCATTTTTCTCCGTGTACATGTTAAAAATAAGCCAGAAGAGAATAAAAATTGGAGAATACGCCATAATCAATTGTATTTTTATACCCTGACGGACCGAAGGAACCGAATAGAGCCTCTACAAAGTACCCGTAAAGACCCCATTGGGTCCCCATTCGGTTCAGTTCTTTTAGACTGTTGAAATTCGGATTCTACGTTAAATTTTCTATTAGAAACTCATGGAGTAATCGAAATATTTTTAGCAGCGTTAAAAATGTAAAAAAATGTAAATAACTTCTGCTGAAGGTGACTTCAAGCGCATCCATAGTAGCTCAAGTAGTATGTTGCGCGCGAAGTTTACAAATAAACTTCTCTCTAACTTGCATCGCAGCGTTGTTGTCTGAGGTTTCCACTTCGTGGAGCTAACATCCAGAAAAAATTCTTAAAGTTACCGACGGAACGCTTATTAACTGCTACTAGAAGAAGATGCACTTGAAGGTGCCTTCGGCCCATGTAAATGACAGGTAGTTTATTTTTTAAAGTTTTTAACGCTGCAAGACAAAGTATTGCGATTACTCCGTGAGTTTCTAATGTAAATTTTAACGTAGAATCCAAATTTCAACAATTTAAAAGTTGATTTTGCTGGTTTTTTTCAGTTTATTAAAAAGGAACCGAATGGGGACCCAATGGGGTCTTTACGGGTACTTTTTAGAGGCTCCATTCAGTTCCTTCGGTCCGCCAGAGTAGACCCGACCCTTTAAAATCAAGCTTAGGTTTAGACAACAACCCGTGGAAATTAACAACACCGAAAGAATGAAGAAAATAAGTTTTTATTGATAATCACGATAATAAACAAGCAGGTCATTTACCAGGTGTATACATATGAAACCGGTATTTTTTCAAGAAAAAACACATTTATTTCAAGAGAATGATAACAAATATTTTATTCAAAGTATGCGCCCTCG
>NC_046660.1:139986492-139988381 GCF_010883055.1 Belonocnema kinseyi
ATATATACCTGAAAAACATAACCTCAAATTCGACGTATGCATGAAATTAAGAATCACGCGAAACATTAAGATCGCCAATTTCTTCAATTTCTTTCAAATGGGGATCGAGATATAAAGAGAGGCCACTGAACTTTTCCGAAGCTTTCAGATCGGCAATAATCGTGCAGCAGAAAACCTGAGAAAACCGAAGTTCGAGTCGTGCATTTTCGGGTAAAATACGAACCACCTGAATTCTAAATCTGCCTGATATCAGTTGCTGATATCAGGTTATGTGAGCGCGGTATACCTACGATGGCCACTTATATTTTTGCTGAAGTTAGATTTTGAAGGAATGAATTCAGTAAATGCATGTAACGTAAAATTTACGAGTACTATTATTAGTTCGCGTTCACATATTGGGTAACGTTATTTTTTACACTTTTACCTCCCCCCAACCCCTAACGTATGTTACGTCACATTATTTTGAATTCGTTTTAAAAGTTTAGTAGACATCCTTTGAATAAAATTTCTTTTAAAGATGAAGTGCGGTATAGAAATAAATAGAACAATATTTTGATGTAACACAAAAGTCATTTAAAATGTAAAAAAATTATATCAAAATATTCCAAAAGTTCCTAGGAATTTGAATAAAATTAGAAAAGATTTTTAAAAATCTCAGATGTGCCAACAAAAAATCTAGATTAAAAAATATATCTATATCACAGTATTTTACAAAATAATAGGAAAAATTCGACCCCTTTTAAAATATATTTATTACTGCTAGAATTTTTGCAGAATTTAAACATATTTTATGAATGTTTGGAAATGGTTCCAAGTTATAAAATATTTTTAATCTATACATTACCTCTTAAATTCTTGAAAATACTTTTAGCTGACTTAAATTTTTCTTAAAATTTTCAAAAATTATTTAGAATGTATAAAGTCGCCTAAAAAAATTATAAATTTTCCTAGGGACTAAAATAAAATTTAGTTATTCACTTGAAATCTTTCAAAGTTATTTTAATTTAAGGGCATGTGATACTTTACCATATGAGTATTCAGTTGCCCACACTTTTTATCCACAATTTTTAATTTTTCAGAAAAATATTAATGTCTAGTCGTTCGCGTTTTTTACGTCTGGGTTTCTATTTGTTTAGAAACTTTAACATAAATCTGCATTTTTTCAATCTTCAACAATTAAAAAATCTTCTTTATTTTCCTCAAGTCTTCGCAATATTTTTTGGAATTTGATGGCTTAATTTATTTTTTATTTTTTAATGTTACTAAATTAAAACTTTTTGCCTTAAAATCTTCTACTCTTTTTCGAAATTTAAGGAAATATTTGGAAATATTCAAATTTTTTTTCAATTTTCTCCTAAAGTTAATTTTCCAAATTAAAAGATCTAAATATATCCTAATTGACTCTAATTTGTTCTAAAATTATATATTATGGCAAGCCTAAATTTGGTTTAAATCCTGAAAAATTTAAATAATTGTCTTAAGGTCTTTCAGGTTTTTTGTCTCAAAAAATCATCTCAAAATCATTTAAAATTATTAAGAAGCTTCTAAATTTTTGTTCAAATTCTTCAAAATAAGTTTTTCCTATAATTTGGTTTTACTCATCTCTTCGAAAATGTAAAAATTGTCAGGAATTATAGTATTCTTGCAAAATGTTAAGAAAAAAATGATTTCACACATTTACATGAAAATTTCGATGTACCAAATTGATGGTGCAGAAAAGTCACAAATTCTTATTAATATATAAACATCTTGAAAAGAGTCACTGGCAGTTTTATTTACCCAGTGTCGCAACAATTGTGGGTCCGGATGCAATAAGGGCACATAAAATTTTTTCGTGCGAAAACGAAGTCCCCTGGAGGCTTTAGAAAAAATTTTCGAATTTTAATTTT
>NC_046660.1:139988481-139999327 GCF_010883055.1 Belonocnema kinseyi
ATATTAAGGAGATCGATCATAATGTACAAAACGTTTCGAGTTTTGACTGCGGTAACTGTACATTTAGGATGCATTTATACCTCTGTCTGCCTGCCCGGTGCAAGCAGGCAATTGTCCAAGGCTATTCACACGACCAGTTTTCCGAAAAATTTTGACCGCGCAGAATGTGAAAATGGCGCGGAAATTATAAATATTGTTAAATTTTTAAATTAAATAAACCAAATTTTTATAGTTTAAATTGAAAATTATGATAATTAATTTAATTTTTATAATATAATGTAAAAATATATCAAATTCCCAACCCTGAAATGAGTATTTCAAAATGAATACACTAACAATTCTTTACAGATGAGTTGAGGTTGTCAGTCGCTGTGTGCTGCAGAGGCTTTTCTTCAGCAAGAGAAGGAAAGTTTGTAAGTAGATATTATTTCCTCTTAAGTACTTCATTATTATTCTGAAATGCAATATTTTTAAAATAAATTTATACTTTTGTCAGCAGTTTAAAAAATGTATAAATTAATTGTTTGTTAGGTATAAAATATGAATGGGCGCACACAGCGACTGACAACATCATCTCATCTGTAAACAATCGTAAGGGTATTTATTTTGAAATACTCATTTCAGGGTTGCGAATTTGATATATTTATACATTATATTGTAAAAATTAGATTAATTATCATAATTTTCAATTTAAACTATAAAAACTTGGTTTATTTTATTAAAAAAATTCAACAATATTTGCAATTCCCGCGCCATTTTCACATTTTCCGCGGTTAAGATTCGTCGGAAAACTGGTCGTGTGAATAGTCTTGGACAATTATCTGCCTGCACCGGGCAGGCAGGCAGAGGTATAAATGGACCCTTATTGCCAGGCTTAGGCGTTTAAGGCTGTGGGAACGGTGCGCACAAAAATGGAGAAATCCATGATACACTCGAAACTTACCAGCTGTGGCTGCACGAATTTCTAATTCATTTTTTTGTTTTAGGTGATCCATCGTTAAATCATGTATCTCTTGTGCATGCTGAACTTTCAGATGAAATAATTGTTCTTCTTGGATTATTATTTTTTTCAATCTTTCGGTTCTGTAATTTTTTCCCCCTTTATAAGATGGATTTTTCTTTACTTTTACTTTTTTTCTTAGGGTTTGGAGCTGAAATAGTTAAAAAAATATTAGTTACATTAATGATTTAAATAATAATCTTTGACGAAATCACTCACTTTCTAATAATAGCCCTTGCGCGTTAGTAGCGTGAGAGGATGTGGCTTCAAGTTCTGAACCTTGATCGTGATTACCATCAACTTCATCATTATCTAATAGTTGATCAATTGTTTTGTATTCTTCACATTCCACTGAGTCCACAACATCACGCTTAACTACACAGAAAAAAAAATTTACTTGAACCAACAAATTTTTTAGGAAGATCTAAGTTGTTTAACAGCAAGAAGAAATTCTCTTGAGACAAGAAAATTTTCTTAAGTGAAAAAAATTTACTTCAACCAAGATATTTTTCTTTCTTCAAAATATTTTCCTAAGCCAAGAAAATGAGTTTTCCAAAGAAGAATTTTTTTATTTCTGTCTATGTAAAGCAGTCAAAATGGCAAATACCTTAGTGATTTTAATATATAAAACAATTATAGAAAAAAGTACCATAAATAAAGGCTTACTAGCAATTTCTTCTTCGGTCATATTCGAAGAAAATAAAGTTGGTGCCGTTTTTATCAAATTTGGAGCAATAAGTCAATTGTCAGGGTCAATTTCAACATCTTGAATTGATGGACCACCACCGGTTGCAAGACGCTGTTGCTTTTCCATCATCAGGGCATTCCGTTGTTTTGTGTTGAGATTTGACCAAAGCTTTTTAAGTTGCTCTGCGGTCCTCTGCATATTAAAAAAAAAAAAAAACAATTAAAAATTTGGCCAGCTATGTACGCTGAGAAATTTTTTTTCTTATAAAAGCCGCACTTTCTTGTTACAAGAGATTATTTTGTTGAGAGTTTTCAAATTTTCAGGGCTTTGTCTCACGACTTTTTTCCAATTTTATGGAATATAATTTTTTTAGTAAAAGAAAACGAGTCCTAATTAAAGATATTATGGTTTCTTTGTAAATTGCATTGATAATTTGTTACTTTTTTCTGTCAAGAAAGTGAATTTGTACCCCTTGCTTGCCACTGAGTGTCCTTTTGTAGCACCTTTTCTAGCTGAAATTTGAGTACTTTAGCTCAAGAGCAGCGGGTTTTATGTCACAGTCGCTCATAGATTATCAGTATATCTATCATTTACGACCAATAGCAATATTCTAGGTAAGTTTGGCTGTCTGTGGCAGCCGTTTAAACTTGCCTGGGGGCCATATGGACCCCAGTGTGGCAAGAACGTTCGAAATTTATTTTTTTGAGTAAATATTTTTTGGAGTATATAATGCCTTAAACATTAAAAATAAATCGTGTAAACTCTATTACGAACGATTTTATTTTTTTTAACATATACGAAGTGTACAACGAATATACGAAGTATACAATGACATACACGAAGTGCTTGTTCATCATGTCAACGTCCTGCTTGTGCTATGCACAGTATTGTCATGTGTAATGATTGTGTCGATATTTAAATTAATTTTAATATTTTTGTAAGTACCCTGGCGGACCGAAGGAACCGAATGGAGCCTCTACAACGTACTCGTAAAGACCCAATTGGGTCCCCATTCGGTTCCTTTTTAAAAAACTCAAAAAAACAGCAAGATAAACTTTTATACTGTTGAAATTCGAATTCTGGAACCGAATGGGGACCCAATGGGGTCTTTACGGGAACTTTGTAGAGGCTCCATTCGTTTCCTTCGGTCCTTCATTTTTAAATAAAAAAACAAAATTTTGTACGATTTGATATTTATGTATGCTCTAATAAACTGATTTTTGATTGAAAATTCAAAGTTTATTTTTTCGTGAAAATCCAACCTTCATTTCTCAAAATAAATATCTTTTTTACAATAGATAATTGAATACTATTTTTTTTATCATAATGGCATACTTGAAGAAGAAAACACAAAATTTTTAGCTAGTTTCACAAAAAAAACACGTTTTTTTCTGTGTAAAAACTGTCACTTTTCCAATTTAACCAAATTCAGTAATTTTCTCAACAAACTAAAATATTAATTTTGTCTATAAAACATATACAGTGCTTTTAATTAACACGCCAAGAAGTTATAAAAAAATTTGGAAGTAAATCTATGGAGTAGTTTTGTTTTTATTAAAAATTTTCTAGGCTGGGGTCCATATGAACCCCACGTGGCAAGCGTGTTACTCAGCAGAAGTATGACAAGTAAGGGCTAAGTCAAGAATATAGATGATCTCGACAAAAAAGTTTTTGGTTTTTGTATCAAGCCAATATTAGTTTAATAAAAGTCATTTTTTTCTAAGCGAATCATAAAGTAATATGTCCCTTCTCAGAGATTACATTGAACGAGTTGAAATCCTTTTCTATGGATTTCCATGCTTTGAACTTTTCGCTTAATGTAGCTCCGTCACTTTTTTATTTTATATTACGTGTGCATATTGTTTTAAGATTTGTAGAAAATATTATTTTTCTACTGGAGTAAAATTTGTACTTTTCACTTTTTTCGACATATTTTTTTCTGCTTTTTACTTGAGATAATTTTTAACGCCACTTTTAAATGGCAATTTAAGGTGTATTTCATACGCATCCTACTGGTCGCCAGCCAGCAGAATAGTCATTAGAGTAAAAGAGATGAGAGTACTTTTCTTCAATTTTTAGCTCTCTGTCTCTTTTACTCTTATGATATTTCCTGCTGTAAATCGAATTTTAACTGTCAAAATCTAAATATAATTTAACGAATCAGATTGTCGGATACATAAGAATTATTACGGGTTTTGACATTTGGCGCCCTCCATGGTCATCCAGAGAAGTAAGTGAAACGAGCGCGAAATTCGAAATGTGTAGTTTATGAGAAACAAAAAAAGGAGCATATTTTATTAAAATATTCATTAGAAGAATATAAATAAAATAAAAAATAAGTATATTCTTTTATCATCTGTACAGTATATACGTATAGTATATAAGAATGAATGAAATTTATGAAAAAATGCCTGGATGAAAGGAATCAAATGAATGAAAAGAATTATGGTGGGACTATTATTTTGTTGAGAATGTAACAATTAAAAAAAAAATCTTTTTTTTCGTCGGTTAATAATTTAAATATGAGGTTGAAAATTCCTTTAAAAAATTTTAAATTTTAATTGAAATTGTATGTATTTTGTGAAACATCTCGTTTCTTTTTGGTTAAAAATTAATGTCCTTAATGAAAATTAAATAACTTTAAATCAATATGTATATAATCGAAAATTCATTTTTAGAACTGAAAATGTACCTATTACAATTTTTATTTAAAATAATTATTTTTCATAGTAATTTTTTAATTTAATTTAGTTTTCAATTTAATTTTAAAAAATTTTCAACATAATTAGTAACGACTAAATATTTCGGTAATAAATTTTTCTTGGTTAACAATTTATTTTACTCCTATATTCACTATTCTAAGGTTTAGAGAAGTATTCATTGATTTCAAATTTTGAGGATATAGAGGTGATTTTCAGAAGATGTGGGTGAAATATAATAAGAAAAAATTCACATTAATATTTTTGTACATTTATTACTCTTCTAAAATACAATATAGTTCTGTTACAATTTGCAGAAATTATACGGATATATTGAACCTGCGGCCTAATAAAAAAATGTATATACAATTTCTGAGCATTATATTTCAAGTCCGTCATTATAACGGATTGGATTAAGATGAAGTTTACTGGTTCAAAAGTGAACAACTTTATTCAGAACTTTTCCTTTTTGTTTATAACTTGCAGGCTTTTATAGAATATTTACTAAAGGTTTACAATTTTTATTTTCCTGCTTCAATTTCAACTGAAATTTTTTTCTGTTATTGAAATTTAAATACCGTCTATTCTAATTTTTATTTTCCCTTTGAAAATTCATCTCTTTTTAATAAAATTTTCATGTTTGTTGGATTCAAATGCAATTTACTGGTTCAAAAGTGAAAAATTTTATTAAGAACTTATCCTATTCGTTTAAAACTTTCAGGTTTTTATAGAAAACTGACTAATGGTTTAAAATTTATATTTCCCTACTGAAAGTTCAAACAACTGTCAGTCGCTTTGGTCTCCATTCGTATATTTTTCTTAACCACTTTACTCTCATTTTTTAGCTTTCACCCGATTTATTTCAAAAAATTAGTTAGCAACCGCATATCCCACAACCATGGAACCCCTTTCGGCGACGGGGAAATATTCAGAGTGTATTTTTATAGACTCAAAACCGAACTATCATTGACCGCTGGTAAGTTTTGAGTATATCATGGATTTCGCAATTTTTGTGCGCACCGTTCCAACAGCCTTAAACCCAATGCTCCAAAGAAGGGGATATGCGCACTATGATTTGCCATCTCTTTTTCTCCCGCAAGAAATGTACGAGTGAGTGCCGTTTTGAATGACAACTAAGTACTGAGGTTATTATTATTATTAAGCCATTTCCCTTTCGGGGAAGGCGTGACTCACTCGCTAGGGAAAGGAGTAATGTGAGGAAGGGATAGAGAATTTTCAGATTGATCCAGAATTCTCGTGTTATTTATGTAAATAACACGTTCGGTCCGCAACACTTCTCCGACCAAAGTTGCTGATAAATCTCTCTAGCAATCACCCCAAGTGAAGATCATTACGCAGTCATTCTGTAAGGCTCCCCACTTGGGTCTATTAGTGGCCAAGGTCTTTTGTTTTAGGCGTCATTAACTCTACTGACACTCCTTCTATCAACTATTTGCCGCCATACTTTCCTGTCCTGGCATACTTCTCTAGCTTCTTTTATGTCCATGCATTTTTTCATGCAGGCTCTCGTGTTTCTGTGACTTATTATGTCTCTTCTAACGAGGGTCTCATTCACACATTTTAACCATTCTTTCCGCGGTCTACCTCTGGGCACGCTGTAATTTACTTTACCTTGATACACTTGTTTCGTTAGTCGTTCATTTGGCATTGTCTCAACATGCCCGAACCATCTTAACCGATTTCTTTTCCATATGTCTACTAGTGTCTCTTCTGAAAAACATTCTTTTAGAATTATCTCGTTACTTACTTTGTCCATCAGAGTTTTCCCGCATATTATGCGCATGAATCGTATGTCAATTACGTTAGTTTTACTCTTATATTCTTCTTGATAAGTCCATGCCTCGCTACCGTAAAGTACAGCCGGTACAAATATAGAATTATGTATTGCTATATTTTTAATTCTGATAAGGGGTCCTGCTCTACCAATAACCTTCTTACCTTCGTTTATGATTCTATCTAATTCCTCATATTTTCCCGTCCCTAATAAATAAGATACCAAGGTATACAAACTCATCGACTTGTTCAATTCTCTCATCATTTAATAAAATATTTCATAGTGTTTTCTCACTCTTTACTATGAACGCCATATTTTTTGTTTTATTTGAGTTAATTTTGAGGCCCATGATCTTCATTCTTGCATTTAGTTTATTCAACATTCATTGTAAGTCTTCGATTGACTCTGCCATAACAACTTTATCATCTGCGAACGCTAACCCACGTACCCTTACTGTTTCGAGATCCACACCCTCTTCGTCGAAAAGAGGCATTCTTAAACCCTTGTCCATAAATAATATAAATAACCATGAAGACATAACGCATTCTTGTCTAACTCCTTGAATAATATCGAAACAGTCACTCAATTTTCCAATCATCCTTACACTCGTTTTGCTACCCGTATATATTGTTTTTATAGCTTGCAGGAGCCATCCATTGATTCCATACTCTTTCAGGACTTCCCAAAGTTTACTTCTATCTACCTTGTCAAAAGCTTTTTCTAAGTCAACAAATGCACAGAAAACTGTTTTTCCTACTCTCAAACTTTTTTCTGTAATTTGCCTTAAGCTAAATATTTGATCCATACATGACCTTCCTGGCATAAACCCACTTTGGACTTTCTAAATCTTTGCTTCTGTTATTTTTATTACCCTACGAATAAACATTTTCGAGTATATTTTAGTTACGGTACTTAATAAGCTAATCCCTCTGTAATTATTGCAGTCACTTTTATTTCCCTTTCTTTTGTATATTGGTACGATAATCGCTTTTTTCCAATCATCTGGGACGTCTCCTATCTCGAAACATAAATTCATCAATTCGCACAGTCTATGTGGTATGTACTTACCACCGTGTTTAAGCATTTCAGTGCTAATACAGCTGACCCCGGCAGCCTTACCATTTTTTAAGTTCTTAATTATATCCCTAACCATAGTGACACAGACTTTCTCATTTGAGTTTTCCATGAACATAGGAAACACGGGACTAGGCATGCCATCCTAACTTGGGCGAGCGGGGTTGAATCCGCGGGAGGGGGGAGAATTCCATGAGTGGAGAGAGCCGCCATCTTACGATGTGCCATTTGATTATGCGCACGAGCATTTTTGCCGACAAACTGTGCATGAAAATATAAACATGTGGGCGCTGCCATATTTGTCGCGGGACATTAAAAGGTGGCGCACCTCCCCCCTCATTGCATCACCCCCGCAATGGCATGCCTAGTCCCTTGTTTCCTATGTCCATGGAGTTTTCTATCGCATCGTGTTCAACATAGAAGTTGTGGTGTCCTATAGCTTCATCTCCGAATTGTCTCCTAAAATAGTCTCTGAAAGCCTCTAGTATTCCGTCGGCGTCATGTACCATTTCCCCCCTACTATTTCTCAGGTTACCAAATTCTGTACTTTTGTTTCTTTTCATTTTTTTATGAAGCAGTTTCTTGCTTCCTTTAAAGCCGTTTTGTATTTTCATCTATTCTTCTGTTCTAATTGTATCTTTACGTTTCTTAACTAATCGTTTGAGTATCCTGTTTTCGTGTCTATAATCATTTCTACGTCTATTTCTTTCCTCATTGCTAAGACCTGCGATGTTCAAAGTTCTCATGTACGCTTCTCTCTTTGCTTTTTGGGCAGCCTGAATTTCATCATTCCACCACGCATCACCAGACATTCTTCCTACAACTGCGGTACCACATACTTCGATCGTACATCTAACAATGATATCCCGTAACATTATCCAGGCGCCCTGTATATCTTTGTTTTTTATACGGTCCACACATGCTGCCCTATCTATGCTTTCGATTATCTTATTTTCGAAATCTATTCGCCCATCCGGATTTTGTAGGTTCTCAATTTTGATTTGCGTTTGTTTTGTTTTCTTGGTTCTCTTTTTTCTCCATCCCCGAACCTAAGTTGATTTTTGCGTCAGAAGGTAATAATCAGTATTGCATTCAGGACCCCTCATGACCCTTGTATTGTTGATTAACTCTCTTAAGGTGGGTTTCCTTATGCGCGACTGAAGTCGCGCTACTTCATTTGCGCGAAACTATTCTCGCGATTATTGATTCTTAGGGGTTTCCTACGGGGCGTCTGGAGACAAGCGACCAGGTCAATTTTCATTTCGTTGCCTGTAATCAGTCCAGCTTGAACGACTGCTGCAGTAGGTTGCACAGTATCACATGACAGCATGGATCAATTAATAATTAATCTTCTCGAGGAAGAAAAAGAAGAGGAAGTACTTCTTATCCTTTTATTGAATGAGACAAGTCGAAGGGAAATTCGAGAACTTTTTTAAACAGGGAATCGGAGGAATTTCAGAAAATTTTAATTGAGCGTTATCTTTATAGTGATGACACAGTGTTCCAAAAAATTTTCCGCGTTAATATCAGCCAGTTACATGACATTGCTTGAAGATCTTCAGATAATAACAAAATATGCATCAAATTCCTGTAAAAATATCAATGATTTTTCTTTGAAATAAATAATTTAAAGAAATATTTAACAAGAATTCAAAACAAATATTAATGTATGAATAACAACTGAATAATTCATAATTTTTATCTTCTAGTTTAAAAAGTGTCAATTAAAAAAAAATTGTAATCCATCAAGTTTTAATTCTTTTCACTGAAATTGCCTAAAATTATATAATTTAACAAAAAATGTAATTAGTTGATTCATTATTCAAATTTGAGCTTTGAAAATTATAGCGTGGATTTTTTTTAACCTTCGATCTGTGCAATTTATGAAAGTTAGAATTGTTTTATTTTGTAGTTTACCGATATTTATTTTAAAATTGGAAAATTAAAAATTATTCTTTTTTTTTGTCAATTAATTTGAAAGTTATGTTTCAAAATATTTAAATATTTAAGCAGAATTAAATAATTAGCAGAAAAGTAGCCTTGCGCAGAGAAAGTATTTAAAAAGTGTAAAATAAAAACCCACTTTTGAAGATTCAATTCGCGGCGGCTAAACTGCTTCTCGAGCAGTCTAGTCTAGCCTAGTCTTCTAGTTCTAGCAGTCTAGCAGTCTAGTAGAATTATTCTTTCCTCATGTTCGCAAATATTTATTGTGTCATTTCAAGTGTCCCAGAAGGCGTCTTTTACTTCTCTGGGGTCACTATCAACTGGTACGTGGCATGCTATGATAAATAGTCTTCTGATTCCCACTTTCATTCTAGCCCACAGCAGCCTGGGAGATACGAAATCATGGTCTCCGAAATGCTACATAAAGTTCACACATAAAGTTCCTGTAAATATTGTCATTTGAGTGTGTCAATATATGTGCTTATTTATTTATGTGACTTTGTACAGAATTAACTTGACAAATTGTGACCTGGAAAGTATGGGTAAGCAATACAGATTTAATTGTACTCATTAAATGATATAAATGTGTATATTCAATAATTTGGCAGTATAATATTAGGCAATATGTTATGGTATCAAGCCCTGGCACTCACTCGCACACTTCTCGCGGGAGAAAAGGAGATAGCAAATCACTGTTCGCATGCCCTCTTCCTTGTGAGAATTGTGTTTAAACGCAATAAATGTACAGTTCCCGCTGTCAGAATGTTTTTACGGAGATCGGTCTACGTATCATTACACCGTGATATATATATTATTTTGAAAAACATACTTTTAAATTTTGAACGCTTTCAATTTTGAAAATTCAATTTCGAAAGCTTTGAATTTTTATTAATCCCATTTTCAAAACTTTCATCTACTAACATTTCAAATTTAATGTTTTGAAATTTCTTGTTTTCTAAATTTCAATTTATTTTTATACATAACGGGAATTTCAAAGAATTTTAAATGAGTACTTTTAAAATCTTTTTAAAAAAGTTCAAGGTGTGTCAAAATAATTTGAAGGAATTGCAGTATTTCAGAGTATTTAAGAATTTTCCAAGAAATTTCCAATCAGTTACGGTAATTTAATATGAGATTTTGAAAGATTTGATATATTTTAGTATATTTTAATAGATTCCGAGGAATTTTCAATTGATTTAAATAATGTAGCATGCGATTGTAAAAGATTTCAAATATTTTAGGTTTTTTTTTTTTAATTTCAAGGAACTTTCAAGAGCTTTGAAAATTTTCAAGAGATTTCAAAAGATTTTACAGGATTTTAAGTATTTGAGGATGTTTAAACAGATGTAAATGAATTTTCAATTCATTCTTATAATGTAAGGGCATTTCAAAGAATTTTAACAATTTTAGCCGGGTTGTTTAAAGAAATCCAAAGTACCTTAGAAATCTTTAAAAGATGTCAAGGTGTTTCAAAAGATTTTTAAGGTTTTGAAATATTTAGAGTATTTTAAAAAGTTCTATGGAATTTTCAATTGATTACAGTTATTTAATATGAGATTTTGAAGGATTTGAAATATTTTAGGGTATTTTTAAAATTGCAAAGAATTTTCAAGAGCTTTGAAAAATTGCAAGAGATTTTAAAGGAT
>NC_046660.1:139999427-140002093 GCF_010883055.1 Belonocnema kinseyi
TTTTAGTATAAAATTCAGCTTTCTGGATGAAAATTGAACTTGTTGTTCAAAAAGTTAAATATTTTGTTGAACATTATTCCCTTTTCGACAGAAGGTTTCATCTTTTGAATTAAAAACTCGATTTTTAATTTGAAAATTTTTAGTATCAAATTCTATATTAAGAATTAATCTCTTTTGTTTACAATTTCAACTACTTTATTGCACCTTTAAAAAAAAAGAGATTAATTCTGAACGCGAAATTTCATAGTAAACCTTTTTAAATTGAAAATCGAGTTTTTAATTACAAAATAAAAGTTTCGGTCGAAAATAGAATAATATTCAACAAAATAGTCGACCTGAACTTGTGCAGTTCTTTAATTTTTGTCACTTAAAATATGTGGTTGACTTTCTTTTATTTTTTAAGTCAAATATTTAGGAGTTGATGTTGATAATCCAATGATTTTTCGATCGCACCTGGTGTGATAATTCTGAAGAAGAAAAAAACCTGGAAACAATGATGATGAGAGTAGAGCTGAAAGGTAAAGATAGAAATATAACCCATAATTCCTTGAGGCATTTGCAGATTTGCTTAATCTGGCATTAAATTTAACCAGCTATGGATAATAATTGTAGCAAAAATAGAAAAAATGTACAAACGGATTTTAAGGTCAAATACGGGGCAGTTAAAAAACACAACATTCAGATTGCAGCTGTCAAAAATGACTTGTTTCACGATCGAATAGTTTTACTTGGAGTAAAATACGAACTATCTGAATTCCAAATCTGTCTGAGGATGGCGTCCCATGATTGCAGAGTTGCGTTGCGTTTTGCGTAATGCGTCAAATCACTAGACATTTCAGCTAATCACAGTGTTTCTCTGAATAACTAGGAGAATATTATTGGCTAAAATGTCTAGTGAATTGACGCATTACGCAAAACGCAATTCTGCAATCATGAGAGGCCACCTTGAGTCAAAGCCGATATCAGGTTGTGTGCGTGAGGTATACCTACGATGAACACACGACGCCCAAATGTAAACGACATGTTTTAAAAAAACAAGTAAAGATGTCACTGAAGAGTCTCATTTACCTCATGTCAGTCCAAGATTTTATCCAGGACTCAGTCGGTGTGCACAGTTCTGCACCACCAACTATAACCGACATGAGTTAAATGAGAGTGTTCAGTGACATCTTTACAGGTTTTTTTAAAGATGTCGTTTACATTTGTGCGTTGCGTGTACATCGTAGGTATACCTAACGCACAAAACCTGATATCGGCTTTGACTCAGGGTGGCGTCCCATAATTGCAGAATTGCGTTGCGTTGCATTCTGCGTAATGCGTCAATTCACTAGACATTTCAGTAAATAATATTGTCCTAGTTATTCAGAGAAACACCGTGATTAGCTGAAATTTCTAGTGATTTGAGGCATTACGCAAAACGCAACAGCAATTCTGCAATCATGGGATGCCATCCTCAGACAGATTTAGAATTCAGATAGTTCGTCTTTTACCCCGAGTAAAACTGTTCAATCGCGAAGCAAGCCATTTTTGACAGCTAAAATCTGAATTTTGTGTTTTTAACTGTCTAGTATTTGACCGTAAAATCCGTTTGTACATTTTGCCTATTTTTGCTACAATTATTATCCATAGCTGGTTAAATTTAATGCCGGATTAAACAAATCTGCAAATGCCTCAAGGAATTATGGGTTATATTTCTATGTTTACCTTTCAGCTCTACTCTCATCATCATTGTTTCCAGGTTTTTTTCTTCTTCAGGATTATCACACCAGGTGCGATCGAAAAATCATTGGATTATCAACATCAACTCCTAAATATTTGTTTTAAACATAAAAGAAAGTCAACCACATATTTCAAGTGACAAAAATTAAAGAACTGCATAAGTTCAAGTCGGGTGGCTAATGAATGGCAAAACTGGGAATTATAGTCCAGATTTTTAAAGACCAAGAAGTACCCTGAAGTTGAGAGGAAAACCGGGAATTCTTCAGATTCATTTTTTAATTTTCTGGAAGATTTTATCTAAATTTTCCTAAAAAGTCATCTATTTTTGGTAGTAGAATCAACTATTTTGATGAAAACTTATTTTATTTCGAACTTTAAGATTAGAAACTCGCATTTTAATTTGAACATTTTTCTACTAAATTCCGCGTTCAGAATTAACATATTTTGTTTAAAAATTCGACTATTTTGTTAAACACTATTCTATTTTCGACAGAAAATTTTATCTTTTTAATTAAAAACTCAATTTTTAATTTGAAAATTTTTAATATCAAATTCTGTGTTAAGAATTAATCTCTTTTGTTTAAAAATTCAACTATTTTGTTGAACATTATTCCATTTTCGTAGTTGAAATTGTAAACAAAAGAGATTAATTCTTGACCCATAATTTGATATTAAAAATTGTTTAATTAAAAATCGAGTTTTTCATTCAAAAAGATGAAACCTTCTATCGAAAATGGAATAATGATTAACAAAATAGTTGCATTTTTGAACAAAAGAGATTAATTCTTAACATAGAATTTGATAGTAAAAATTTTCAAATTAAAAATCGAGTTTTGAATTCAAAGGATGAAACCTTCTGTCGAAAAGGGAATAATGTTCAACAAAATATTTAACTTTTTGAACAACAAGTTCAATTTTCATCCAGAAAGCTGAATTTTATACTAAAA
>NC_046660.1:140002193-140003485 GCF_010883055.1 Belonocnema kinseyi
AGCCTTGGAGGAGATTATGTTGAGAAATAAAAAAAAAAATTCTTAAAAACGTTGTTTTTCTTGGTCAGGCCGGAAACTTATCAATCCACCCTCGTATATGTCTATTTTTTTATTTTCAAAACAGAATATTTTTAGAACTCGCAATGAGGCTTCAAAGTTTCCTGATTTGAAGTAAAGAAGTCCTTACACCAGCTACAGGTTAAACCCAGAGAGCAGCTATAGATTTATTAACTTATTATTACTCTGCCATTCAACTCATTGTCAGTGACCGTATTTTGGGATCAAGCAAATATGGTGCACAATGAGAGGCCCGACCAAGGGTCAACTTTTTTTGCAGCCGTCCACCTGCAGTATCACAATGAGCCTCCAAATATTGCCATTTTATGCCATTTTTGATATGCCTAAAACTTTTGCATAATATTTCGGAGATACCAAAATGCGATAAATAAAATATTCATTGATAAGTGAACAAGTATATCAAATATGAAATAAATTGACTTTTAATTTCCTGTCCAAAATCGAAGAAATAAAAATTGGAAACATTTTACATGTTAGACCCCATAAGACATAAAAGAGGCCAGAGCGAATTCTAAAAATATTTCGTTTTGAAAATAAAAAAATAGGCATAAATAACGGGAATTTCAAAGAATTTTAAAGAAGTACTTTTAAAATCTTTTTAAAAAAGTTCAAGGTATGCAAAAATATTTTGAAGGAATTTCAATATTTGAGAGTATTTAAGAATTTTCCAAGAAATTTCCAATTGGTTACGGTAATTTAATGAGATTTTGAAAGATTTGATATATTTTAGTATATTTTAATAGATTCCAAGGAATTTTCAATTGATTTAAATAATGTACCTGATTTGAAATATTTTAGGTTTTTAGGTTTTTTTTTTTTTATTTCAAGGAACTTTCAAGAGCTTTGGAAATTTTCAAGAAATTTCGAAAGATTTTAAAGGATTTTAAATATTTGAGGATGTTTAAAGAGATTTCAATGAATTTTTTTTAATTCATTCTTATAATGTAAGGGAATTTCAAAGAATTTTAACAATTTTAGCAGCGTTGTTTAAAAAAATCCAAAGTACCTCAGAAATCTTTAAAAGATGTCAAGGTGTTTTAAAATATTTTTAAGGTTTCGAAATATTTAGAGTATTTTAAAAGGTTCTATGGAATTTTCAATTGATTATAGTAATTTAATATGAGATTTTGAAGGATTTGAAATATTTTAGGGTATTTTTAAAATTGCAAAGAATTTTCAAGAGCTTTGAAAAATTGCAAGAGATTTTAAAGGAT
>NC_046660.1:140003585-140006078 GCF_010883055.1 Belonocnema kinseyi
ATAGCACGTGTTTTAGGTGCTGTCGTTTCAACCTAAAAGGAATCATTTTTTTATAAAAGCTTCACAAAAGATTTGTATTCCAAATTTATCATAAATTACATTTTACTTACATTATCTTGCGCATCGTCAGTCTCGACTTGCGATAAAAATGATTTGCAGAACGTCTACGTTTTCTGGTTTCAGCAACAGAAGCCAGTAACTTTTCTCGAGCAGCAACTACTTTTTTTTTTGCAAATTTACCTTTCCTTTTTCCTCGTGTGTAGTGAGCAACTTTTGGAGGCATTTTTATTGCACGCAACAAAACTTAAATAACAATTTTCATTTGAAACCGTCTTGTAAACAACAAGAAGGGTTATGTTTATAACCGCAACGGCCGCGCCGCGTGTCGGTTAGTGAGCCGTGACGTAGCATCGACTGCGTCTGCGCAGGAATGCTCTAGTCAAATGAGAATCTCGGACTGCGCAACTCAAACGAACTTCACTGGCCAACTACCTTAAGGGACGGCTCTTAGCTCGTAAGGAAAAAATCACCCGAGAAGTTAGGACTAAGCGCTTCTAGCGCCGGTATAAGTGACGAGCTTATCGCTATAGCTTACAACAGGGCTCACCAAAAGGCAGCCATTGGCTGCATTGGCTGCCAGTGGCAGTCAAAAGACTAGGTCAAACTGGCCCTAACAAATCTTCTCGTTCGACTGGTTTCTAGCCCTTCACGGTCATTATACCTCCCGCCGCGCCGGGCTTGAAAGACATTATCCTTTCCAGAAATGAAATACAATTAGAAAAAAATATATCAGCGTTTGATTTAATAATATAAAAATAATTATAAACGTTTTATGGAATAATATTTATATATTTCACGCAATTGATATAATGTATAATGATAAAATGTTTAGATGATATTGTTCGAATTTCTTTAATAAATATTTATTGAAAAAAGCTATAGCTAAAATATGACTATGTTATCTGTTAATACTTAATGATTAATAGGTAGTTTCAAAATTAATAAGAAAAATTAATATAATGCTTGAAAGGTGGAAGAATTCAGCAATTACTATATTTTATTGCAAGTTTTATAAAAATTACCGAAAATAAAAATATTTTTATATAAAAATATGGCATATTTCATTATTCCTTGAATTTTTTATTTGTAAAACTACAAGCTTACCTAATTTGTAATTCTAAATTCTCAAAATAAAAAACCCTTTAATTTAAAAGACTGACAATTTAAATTTCGAAAAATTACAAATGAAATCTCTTGAAATTTGAAGATTTGTACATTAAAATTGTTGACTTTTGATGGTTTCGGAAATCAAAAGTCAAGTTTTTAATTCTAACTGTTCTAAAAGAAGAAAATTTAATATTAAATCATCAAAATTTAAGATTTTTTAATGGTGAATTAAAAAAATTAAGAATTCATAAATTTTAATAGATTTATGACTCAATGGTCTACTCTAAATATGAATCAGTGAAATTTCACTGATACAAATAGCCTCTCTACTGGAATTGTTTAAACTCTTAAATCGCCTATATTTAAACATTTTGGTATGAAAGCTTTAAAGTTTGAAAGCTTCTATTAAACAGTTGAACCTACGTCACAGTAGCTTCAATCCGCTCTACATTCACAAGTATTGAAAATTTTTAATAAAACCAACACAAAATCTTTCCAGCAACTTAGGTAAATTATTTATTTAATCTTTACTTAAAGTGTGTACAAGATAAAGGAGAACGATAAGAACGAAGTAAAAGGTTTTGGCGACAATCGTTTCTCTCTTTTTTTCAATGAATTTTCATTCAAAATTTTTCAAATTTTTCCTCCTTTCTAAAACTTTTATGACAGCTTCAATTTGCAGGTAAATTTGATTCACTTTCTCAATTAAAAATAAAATATGAAATTGGAAATTAAATGTATTGAAAATTCGAGTAAAAAGGTTCAGACCCCCCAGCGTGAACGACGACGAGACGTAATTTACCGTGACCGTAACCCTTCGCGCGATTCCTGGAAAACGAAGAAAAAAATGACAGAAAAAATTGGTGGCAGCCATGCACTTGTCGTGGCAGCCAACACCTGCTTGAAGTGGCGAGCCCTGGCTTACAAGAAAGGTAGAGTAACTCCGGCGGTACGAATAACGATCGCCACTGCGTTGACGGTATTCTTACAGAGTCGTAAAAAAGATTCTTCATCTTAGTTACTTAAGCGTCACCGATATAAAAAAATCAGAGCACAACGTCCATATAACGCTAAATATTGTTTCGCTAATTTTACTGATTTTAGAGTGGTTTACCCCTCGATTATGACCGACATGAGGTAAATAAGTGTGTTCAGTGCATGGACATAGGAAACAAGGGACTAAGCATGCCATTGCGGGGGTGATGCAATGAGGGGGGAGGTCCGCCACCTTTTGATGTCCCGCGACAAACATGGCAGCGCCCACCTGTTTATATTTTCATGCACAGTTTGTCGGCAAAATTGCTCGTGCGCATATTGATTATATAG
>NC_046660.1:140006178-140009180 GCF_010883055.1 Belonocnema kinseyi
TATATTTTCTCTTGCAATACTTTTCTCCATATATTTTACTGTGATTAATCAGTCGAACATATAACCAGTATTATTATCACTTATTGCGATATGATTTTTTATATTTAAATCCACGCTGGAACAGAAGTCTCTAAACTTCACATTCTATGCGCATTTGAAATTTGTTCTTTACTAAGGCGGGCCTAAAATCAATGCATTAATTTGGGTACAATTAAATTACAATGCGGCTACATACGAGGTTATTGTAAGTACTCGCGTTTGCCTAAACATTTGATAAAAATGTTTAGTGTTGCACAATCATTTATTCTGCATCGTGAGAGGGTACCCACGCGAATACATGTACAAATAAAATTTATTAAAGTAAAAATGATTATTGCGGTATTTTATTGAATTTTATTTCCAAATAAAATAATTGCAGGCAAAGTAATGATTCGCGCACCGAGCGCGCGTATAAGCTTTTCTTTTGGTTGAAAATTCGTCTTTTTGGTAGCTAGTTCGTCTTGTTGATTGACAATTAATCTTTGTAGTTAAAAATTGAAATACTATTTTCTTGAAAATTCATGTATTTTGTTAACAATTCGCCTTGTTGGTCGATAGAATGATTTATTTAACTGAAAATTCAACTAAACGCAGGTGATAATGAAGCTATTTTGTTCAAGGTTTAAAAAAAATTAACGAATCCAGTTGAATATTCCTTCAATTCAGTTGAAAATTCATCTCATTGATTAAAAATCTGACTATTTTGTTAAAAGTGATTCTAGAAATGAAATTCTAGAATGAAATCTAGAAATTGAACTATTCAATTTTTGGTTCAAACTTTATCCTGTACATTGTATTACTTAAAACACCAATTATTTTATATAAAAATAATTTAATTTGTTAAAAAGTACACTTTTGGGTTGAAAATTCATATATTTTGTTAATTAGATTTTTTCCTAAAATTAAAAAAACTGCAAAATAAAAAAATTTCCTTAAAATCTTCGGATTCTTTTTTTTTTAATGGTTTCAAATACTCGCTTAAAATTTATTTGTCAAAATAAAAATCATTTTCAATGTTTTCAGCAATGAGAACAATTTTTGTTATTCTTTTTAAATACTTTACAATTCTCAAAAAGCATTTTTTTTTTAAATCTGCAAAAGTCTAAATCGTGTTTCAAATTATTTGAAATAATTTCAAGTTTTAAATTAATTCTGAATCTTTTTTTACTTTAAAATTGTAGCGTTTAAACTTGAAATTTAGCTCATTACAAATTTAACAATTCAAGGCTTTCTATTTTGAACCATTCTGTTCAAATTTGTATAGTTTTTAACAGTTGTTTGTAATGGATTCTTTTAAATGAACGGGCAAATATTGCTGATAATTAACGAAATTTTCTTTTTTTAATTAAAAAATTTCAAATTGAATGGGTTAAAGATAAAATTTTTTTAGACTGAAATAATATTTGAATTCATAATCGAAAACAAATAAATTAATTTTCTAACAAATAATTGGTGTTTTAACTAATACAATTTACAGGATGAAGTTTAACCAAAAATGGAATAGTTCAATTTCCAGATAAAAGCTGTGATAAAAAATTGAATTAAACAAGGAAAAACGAATTTTCAACAAAATTGTTAAATTTTCAAGGGAAAAGGTGAATTTTTGACCAAGAAGATTAATGTTCTATAAAAAAAAAGATTTTCAAACTTAACCAATATATTCGATTAATTTTTAATCAATCCTATAATAGTTACATTTTCAGATAAAGATAAATAATTTTTAACGGAAAAAATTTATTTTCAACAAAGTTGTTGAATTGTCAGCCCATCAGATGAATTTTCGACAAAGAAAATAAATGATCTACAAAAAAAGACAAATTTTAAACAAAATACATAAATCTTCAACGAAATTATTTAATTTTAATGTCAAAAAGACGAATTATCTACAAAAAGTTGAATTTCTTAAGCGAAAAATATGAGTTTTCAATCAAAGAGTTAAACTTTCAACTAAATAGTTAAATTTTCAACCATAATAATAAAACCTTGTTAAAAAAAACCTATTTTTGTTTTACAAAGTTGTTCAACTCTTAGTGAAATAAGCGACTTTTAAACCCAAGAAGATGTACAGTTCATATTTTAACCAAACAATTGCATTTTTGACCAAAAATGATACATTTTCAACCAAAAAGATTAAATTTCTACTAAAAGAGGTCAATTTAATTTTAATAAATTTTTAAATTTTAAAGTCAAAAAGAGTATTATCTACAAAAAAGCTGAATTTTTTACCTAATTTAAAGGCGAATAGTTGAATTTTCAACTATAATTATGAATCTTAAATAAGAAAAAATTAATTTTTTTACTAAGTAGTTCAACTTTAAGTGAATAATCGAATTTTCCAACCAAAACTATTATTATAATTTTTAACAATATAGTTGCATTTACAGCAAAACGACTTTGCAACCAAAAAATATTCACAGTTGATAGTTCAATCGAAAAATGTAATTTTTAATCAAAAAGTATAAATTTTCCATAAAGAAATTTAATTTCTACAAAGAATGACTAATTGTTAACAAAACACATGATTTTTTAACCAAAAATGGTATAGATTTAATGTCAGTTACCAAAATGTATTTTCAACGAAAGAAATGAACCTTCGAATAAAAAAATAAATAAATTTTAACAAAGTAGTTGAACTTTTGATAGAAGAGAGGACTTTTTACAAAATAGTTACATTTGCAACAAAATAATTAATGTTTCAATCAAATAATTAAGTTTTTATCCAAATGAGATGAATTCCAAGTTCACCAATTTCTTTAATTTCTTTCAAATGCGGATCAAGATTTAAAAAAGACTGTTATAATATAACATAATTATAATATTATCATTAATAATATATAAATATATATATATAATGGTATTAATATTTATATAATTTATATTTTATACTTGAAGTAACGTAACCTCAAAATACACGCATATAAAGAGGCGTGCGAAGTATTCAAATCATGAGAATCGCCAGCCCA
>NC_046660.1:140009280-140016367 GCF_010883055.1 Belonocnema kinseyi
TATATTTTATACTTGAAGTAACGTAACCTCAAAATACACGCATATAAAGAGGCGTGCGAAGTATTCAAATCATGAGAATCGCCAGCCCAGCATCGAAATCTGCAAATATTAAAATCCCAATCTCTTCATTTCATTTTGAAGCAGGTAGAGATATAAATAGAAACTGCCGAAGTGTTCCGACGGCAATCGTGCACCTTCGATTTTTTTAATTCAGAAGAGGAGAAATGGGTTGCGCGCGCAACCCAGGCATTTATATCGTCTCCTACCATAATCACACGAACATAGACGTGTCAGAGTATTGGACCACGTCTCGTTTCAGATCTGGGATCACTGCACAGTGGTCTGGAATAGGAATTTACTGTTCAAAATCGCCCACAGGTCGTATTTCTTAACCGATTTGAAAGTATTTTTTTTTAGAAATTCTCAGCAATTAATTCTTAAGAGAATTGTGGCTTGCTTTTTTAAAAATGTTTTGACAGAGCAACAATATATAAACAAATATATTGACGAAATTGACCATTTTAGCTTTGTGAATTTTTATCTCAAGAAAAAATACAGATAGAAACTCACTATCAGCCGGAATTATTGCACATGCATTCATAGAACATAATTAATTTTAATAATATTAAACTTAATTATTATAAGCAATTTCTATAAACAAATTCTTTATAAACGAGTTTTTCTGATAGCTGAATTGATTTTTCTAGACAAAAGTGATTCACAATTGTCACTATATTTGTTTATATATTGTTGCTCTGTGAAAAAAATTTAAAAAAAGCAAACCACAATTCTCTTAAAAATTAATTGCTGAGCATTTCTAAAAAAAAACTTTTAAATTGGTTAAGAAATACGACCTGTGGGCGATTATGAACAGTAAATTCCTATTCCAGACCACTGTGCACCGTGCTCCAGATGTGCTAGCGACTATTTAATTGCAAAATACCGATGTGTTTTACGCCTTTGGCATATTACAAATTTAGGATGGTTTATATTTATAGAGTCCAATGCCGTTTTTGAAGAACTAGCGTTTTTAAGAGTCTTAAGAGTCTATTAAAATTTTTAAAACAAACAAAAATAAACGTTTATAACAAAAAAACGAATAAGTAATAGAAACTTTAAAATTACTCAATTTTATTATTTGTCATGAAAATTATTCCGCTCTATTACAAATCTCTGAGATTATTTATTAGAAATTGGCAACGAGACTCTCTTAATTATTTTGTATACTACAAAGAGTTACTATTTCATCTAAAAGTAGCTAATGCCAATTTCTTAATAAAGCTTTACATTCTTGATGTAATAGTTACCATATGATTTTATCAAAAATGGTTAATGATCTAGCAGATCAAAGTATGTCCATTCAAAAATGTGCACTAACTTATTTAAGTCCAATTGATTTTGACTTAAATTGGCATTATTAAAAGCTGACATTATTAAAATTTTAAATGACATTATTAAAAGAACGGTTAAATGCCATAGAAATCGGAACAATTTCATAGGTTTCGCATAGACTTCGCATAGACTTCGCATAGATTTAAAAGATTTTATAAAGTCTTCTATTATTCGACAATTAAGATTTCAAAGATTTCGGGTCGATTTAAAAGACTGCATAAAGACTTCAATCATTTTAAAAAGATTTCATGAAGGTTTTATTAATTTAACAAATATCACCGAATATTTCAAAAGTATTTCAAATAATTTGCGAAGACTTTTAAACAATTCACAAAAATGTCAATGATTTCCCAAAGTTTCCAAAGATTTCAAAGATTTCGCCGAGATAAGTTACAAGGGGGAGTGGACCATGTTGGTTTGCAAAAGCAATAGAACCCACTCGTTATTCAGATCCGGCAACGACATGCCTATTCTGCCGTGATTTGGAAAAACACCCTTAACTGCAAGTCGGATAAAGTCACCTGAAGCAATTAACGGTAGGCGGCTCAAGGACCTTATCTAAAATGCAGTTAACGGTGTTCTTCCAAATCAAGGCAGTATTTCTCTCCTATTCGTATGAACATATCAAATACTAAGATTTAAAAATTTTTTTACGATATTGACTAAATTCTAATTGAATTTGCTTGAAATTTAAGAAAAATACATATATTAAAAGATTTTTGTATCAGAATCTCTGAAAAAATGACCAACTTCAATTTATAAAATTAGACTATTTCAGAGTGATCAAAATTGAATAATGTAATTGAAAAATAATTTTTAATTCGAAGCGATTACAATTTTAAAATAAAAAATTGGTCAAAGTTAAAGCTTTATTATCTAATGAAAATTATGTAAAATATTAATAATATTGATATTGAATAGCTTCTAATATATAGAATCTATTGAATTGAAGATCATACTCTAATTATTATTATATAAACTCCTTATCTTTAAAACACAATAATGAATTTAAATTTAATAACATGGATCAAAATAATTAGGTATAATTATTCACAGTATAAATTATAAATTAATTAATAATAAGAACTGGAGATAATAAATAAAAAATTATCTTTATTTGATAACATTTTCTAGTTGAGAAAATCATTAAAGCCAAAGCTTAGTTAAATAATTAATTTTAAAGGAGTAGATTTGATACATTTTTCTTAATTTATTATTTTATTATGTATTATTGTTACCAACTCCGATCTTCTCTACCGACTTTATCAAAGTGTACCCTATGTTACCAAGTGAGTAGCAGGTAAGCCACCTTTCATTTTAGTTCCCGAAAAATAACAATAAGGCAAACAGGGCGCGCTTTTGGACCTTTAATTTTAGTTCCCGGAAGGCTAAGGCAAACAGAGCGCGCTGGGGTAAGTCGGTCGAAATCAAATACACGGCATAAGCAACCTCCCACCTCATCTCTGGTAGAAGTATTGTCCAGCCAGGAAAACCTGTCAATAAAAAAAGTGGTCGAAACGTAAAATAAAATATACATTGGTATTCAGCTTGACACGGCCGACAAATTTTTCTTATGAAACTTTTTGATTAGATAATTACTACTTAAGATAAACAATAAAAACTTAGGCAATTTTCCGATCAAAAATCGATGTTGTGTAAAACACAACTCGTGATTATTCGGCCGTTTGTTGATAAAAATGCTTTAAATTTGTATAGTGTACTCAAGCTCGGATTTGGGAGTTTGCCGCCCCTGGCTATTCGTGAAATGCCGCCTTTTTTTGTATTATTTTCTTTATAAAAGAAAGTCATACTTCAAAATTTGCCGCCCCTAAATTTTTCCCGCCCTGGGCCATGGCCCGGGTAACAGCCTATATTAAATCCACGCCTGAGTGTATTCTCAAAATTTAAGCGATGACTACAAACAACATACTTTGTTTAAACCGCGAATATGTTTGTTTATATTTAATAGCAAATTGATTCCGAACGCAAACCACGTTTTGCCAACTTGGACCAGTGGGGCGGTCATCGAAAAAATGTTAGTTGAAGTAACTTATCGCAAGAAAGCTTTTCATTAGACTTTGAAAATGTTTTTCTGAAAATTTGATGAAAGTCGGTCGAAAATTGTGGTAATGGCAGCGAGTTGAAGTCAACACACGCTGCCGCTGCAGTGCCCCACTTATCGGTCTTTGTTCCTAAGCAACTAATCAGCAGCGGCAAAGAGCATCAAAATGCTCCAGCGGCAGCGTGTTTTGACTTTAAATCGCTGCCATTTCTACCATTTTTGACTAATTCTCTTTCAATTTTCAGAAAAACTTTCTCGAAGTCTAGTGAACAACTTTCTCGCGGCAAGTTATTTGAACTAATATTTTTTCGATAATTGTCTCACTAGTCGAAGTTGGCCAAACGTGGTTTTTGTTCGGAATCAATTTGCTGTTAATTAAAAACAAACATATTCGCGGTTCAAATAAAGTGCGTTCTTTATAGTCATCGCTTATATATTGAGAATACACTATACAAATTTAAAGCATTTTTATCAACAAACGGCCGAATAATCGCGAGTTTTATTTTACAAAAGATCGATTTTTGATCGGAAAATTTTCTGAGTTTTTATTGTTTATCTTGAGTAATAATTATCGAATCAAAAAGTTTTATAAGAAAAATATGTCGGCCGCGTCAGGCTGAATACGAATTTACATTTTATTTTACGTTTCGACCATCCGTCATCTCAATTGTATAATGCAGATTACGCTCTTCATTATTTAATTTTAGTGAATGGGAAGTCACTGCAAGTAAATTTGAATAGGAAAATGCAGATAAGTTAGAGACTGTCGACTGCGTCGCGAACTTGTGAAACCAGATATCATTTTTAAGTTGCATTTTAAATTGGGCTTAAAACCATTTTTAGCACTGTTTTTACTAGTTTAGAATAAGTGAATACAAAAAATTAATATTTTTTGGAAACTAAGTGCTCAATGTAGGATTTTTATCGTATTCAGTGAAAAAACACATTTCCTGTTAAAACTGTTTTTGCCAAGAAAATAATTATTTTACTATATCATATAAGTTTCAACACACCATAAGCTAAAATGAACTTTAGTTAATGCATATAGCAAAATATTTGGTTAAAAACATGTAAAAAATATTAATTATAGACGATCAGAAATGAAATATGAATTCTAACCTAACATTTAGGTTATAATTTTTTAGATAGTAAGTATTCCATGTTTAAATTAATCAAAATTTATTTTAAGTTCACTTTTATGTCAAGGTAAGTTAATTGAAGCTTATCATTTGCTTAACCATATATAAAATACTAAAATAATGATTTTTTTGACAAAAACAGTTTTCACATAAATCGTGTTTTTTCGTTGTATACAATGAAAATTACACATATGTAACACTTAGTTTCCAATAAATCTTAATTGTTTTCATCCACTTAGTAGTTTAAACTAAGCGAATAAATTGAAAAATGGTTGTTAAGCTCAAATTAAAATGCATCTTCAAAATCCTACTTGGTTTCGCGAGTTCACATTTTGGCCGCGTTGAAAAAATATATGGCGTATTGAAGCTCAGCGGATCCCAATAGTACTATTACGATTAACCGTCGTTTTTTTATCAATAACGAAATATTTCTTGGTGAATCGTGAAGTAATAACTTCTCCGATTCACTGGTACTTCTAACACAGTAGTCTCCAAAGAGCGATCCTGGTGTCGACTAGCGATTCCAGGCCAGTAGGTCGGAGCTACTCGGCTCTGACCCAGAATTGTCAAAATCCTTTACCTGATTTGAGCCCCTTAGAACCCTTAAACTCGAGACCCTCTATTAATTTGGAAACTTCACGCTAAAATTGGAATCTTTACGGTAAAATTGAGAATTACGAAATAAAATAATCAATGTTTAGTTTTTGTCACTATAATAATATTAAATTAAATAATTATTCCAATTTTAACGTTTTATACTCACAATCCAAATTAACTGAAAATCAATTTGTCTATGAATAATTAAAAATTTTATTTTTAAATTAAAATTTAAGTTTATCAAGAATATATCTTAATTTTATAATTATTATAATCACATACAAAATTATATACCAATGAAATAAAGTAATTTAAAATAATAGTCCTGATATTTAAAAAATCCATTTTTAAATCCATAATAACCAATTTTTGAATATTAAGAGTTTATAAAAAAATTTTAAATGGACCTAGATAATTTATAACATTATAAAATATAGCATATAAGCAAACAATAAATAAATTACAATTAAAACTCCTCGGAAAAGATATTTGACAGAGGTTATGTATAACTTAAAATCTTTAAAACTAAGAAATTTGAAATTCTATTAATTTGAATTATTAAAACTTCGTACTAATTTCCAGCAGTGACTTGTATTTAATCTCTACCTTATACGGGTTTGAGGGCCTCCGCTCCCTGTACATATATTTACAATTCCATCCTTAGCCTAACTTAACTACTACTTATATTCTACTCTTTCGCAATACGTAGGATAAACAATAGTAACAGTAGTGATATTAATTCCTAAAATGAGCGAGCTTCCAGGGCTTCCGTTTCCATCTTACCATAAAAAAATGCATATTCCACGATATTGAAAACAATTTTCGTTTTTTACTGTCTCTTTTCAGGATCACCCGTTTGGCTCTGCCCTACTCCCTTGCTTTCTCTTACTTCATCCATCCAATATCTGCATGCTCTGACTCCTTCTCCCATTCTGAACCGTACAACCCTACTCCATTTTTCTTCCTTTTTTATTTTTTGCAGATATTCTGGTTCCGTCAACCCTTTGACCATCATATACCAACTATTGTACCTCGAATCTATAATCTTTGTCCATCTCTCTTCTCCTTGTTTAACCAATAGCTCTAACTCTATGTCCTGCGACTCCATAACCCCTTCTCGAATATTACACACCCTTCTCATTTTCCTCCTTTCTACCTCCCATTTTGAATTTCCCACATTACCTCTTGCTTCATTGTTCCGAATTTCACCGAAACATGCTCGTGCAATTTTACTTCCCTCTCCCCTTTTTAGCTTCTCTTCAAACCTCCATGCTCTCTTAATTTGTCTAGTAACCATATTTACTCTTCCTAACTCTTCTTTTAACATATATCCTGGGCAACTCCAACTAACCCCCATTACCCACCTCAGGAATCGCTCGTGCATACTCTCTACTTTCCTATGTTCCTTCCATCCCTAGATCTCCACACCATAACACAACACCGCCCACACCAACGCATCAAACAACCAGACCCTCATTCTCCAATCGTTCTTGAACCTTCTCTTTCCTATACCCCATACTTGGCCAATTACTTTACTCGCACATTCAATTCAGAAGGCGTGATCTTGTCACAGCAGCTGTTCTATCGGAGGCTACAGTGTCCAAAAAGGGTCGAAAGTTAATTTCTGATGTTTTTTTTTTTTTAATCCGAATGAAAAACCACGTTTTTAGACTTTCACATTAAAAACGTGAGCGAGGAAGTTTGAGCTACGACAAACTTCAAGCGAACGAATTTTCCGCCAATGTATTGTCTAACTTTTCGGAAAATTTCAATTCGATTTGATTTTTAGTTCCATAATTACAGCGAGTTTATTACGAGCTCGCGACGTGACACCACAGGATTTTTCAGGGGACGCCGCCGGAACGCTGACTAGTGCGAGCGATGGACAAAATAAAGG
>NC_046660.1:140016467-140020228 GCF_010883055.1 Belonocnema kinseyi
GTGCGAGCGATGGACAAAATAAAGGATGGGCAAGGAGGATGTTTCAGGCTTCAGGCGGCGTCCCCTGAAAAATCCTGTGGTGTCACGTCGCGAGCTCGTAATAAACTCGCTGTAATTATGGAACTAAAAATCAAATCGGATTGAGATTTTCCAAAAAGTTGCCCAATACATTGCCGGAAAATTCGTTCGCTTGAAGTTTGTCGTACTTACTTACGGCGAGTTGAATGTGAAAAAACATGGTTTTCTCAATTTAAAAAAAGTCAGTTTTTATTTATTTACTGGAAAATTTGCAGCCCGAGAGAAGAACTGTAAATGGAGACTTAGGTTCATTTTTCAAGAGCTATCTAACTATATTTTTGGTTTTTTCAAATTTCGAATTTTACTTTTCATACCTGACGTCACAGCCTGGACAATTCTTTTATTCGTTCTCGAGCGCCTGTCGCCTTCTTGTCCAGAACTCCTCAATTAATAATTATTATAAATATAATTTTATTTATAGAATAAATATAATTATATTATATTAAAAATTATATTACAAATTATATTTTATGTAATATTATAAATAGTACTTTATTATATATAATATTATATCATAAATATAACTATTATATTCAGCATCATTATAACGGATATTGAAAAAAACTAAATTGAACCTCATTTTATATGTTTTAGTATATAGTATATCAGACTACGAGAAGACAATCACGGAGTAGAGGGAAGTGGAGCAATTTTCCCAATTCCTTCGGTTTGACGGATGATATAGAGGAATCTACGGTCATCAGGGTTACAACGAAGAGCAGTGAACAAGCTCAAACATCACGGGTTGCAATTCAAAACAGCCAAATAGACAGTTCCAAGAGGGAACTAAAATACTTTTCTTATCGTTTCTTATTGCAACATCAATATACACGGAAAAAAATATTTTATTAAAATGTAAGTGACTGTCTTTGAATATTGGATATAGAGTTTTATGCAACTATTCTTATAAAATTCGAGTGACTTTTCATTAAAAAGTGTACACTTATCTAATAATATTTAATCAAAGTCACTGAAAATGTACGAGTATATGAAAGTCACTTGAATTTTATAAGACTAGTCACATAAAAGTCCACATCCAAGATTCATAGACACACACTTAAATTTTAATAAAATTTTTTCTGTGTACGAGTATAAAATATTTTTAGAGAATTTCTTATTTTATAACTGAGGCCATTTGTTAACAAGGGACCTCTTCACTGTAATTTTGTCTTCATGGAAAAATATTCAATTCATATTCATTTTAATTTTTGATCGAAAATACTTTAAAATAATCCGCTTAAAATCTTACGTACCATTTTTATGGAATTTACCGACAAAAAACTGTTTCTGTTTGTCTTCATTTCTTAATAATTTCTCCTTACACTCTTTTTACTTCGGATTCTGGTTTTAATACTATATAGACAAGTATGAAATCATTCTGTAATTCATGTGGCTAAATTGATTTATTTTTCAGATAAGGCTGTTTTATTAAAAGCTGCAACCCGAGAATTTCTACAATTGTCGAAATAGCAGTGTACATATAGTTTGAATGAATAAATAATCAATTTATTAATGAGAAATATCTTTTTTAATGCCCAGCTCTTTTAAGCACTTACATAGAATAATTATTATTATTTGCTTATTCCACAGGTTACATCTTGTCTATGCTTTCTGTAGATTTTGCACCAATCCCGAGTCTCCTTATTAGTAATCTAACGCTTTCGCAAAGTGTTGCTTTTTGAGGTTAGATTGCCAAAAAGCAGATTCGAAATTGGAGCAAAACCCAGAGCTGCCAGATCGAGCCTGAAATTTACCCTCACCATACCTACCGTTTGAAAGCCGCAAAACAGAAGTTGCATGATTACCACTGTGAGTTCGTGTGTAAGCCGAAAATGCACGATTCGACTTCGGTGTTCTGGTGTACGATCATTGTCGATCTGAAAGCTTCGGAAGACTTCGGTGGTCTTCTATTTATATCTCGATCCCCATTTGAAAGAAATGGAAGAAATTGGCGAATTTAATGTTTCGCGTGATTCTTCATTTCATGCATGAGTCGATTTTGAGGTTATGTTTTCAGGTGTATATAGTATGAATATTATTACTACTATATATATTATTAATGTTAATATTATAATTATAAAACATAACAATAATTTAGTTAATGGTTGACTAACTTTAAATATAAATAGTTAAACTTTTAACTAAAACAATTAGTTTTCTGAAAAAAAAAATTTTAATAAGATGAATTTTCTTGTAGTTTAAAGAGATTAATTTTTAAACCAAAACAAACAAAATTCTACAAAATAGTTAAATTTTCAGAAAAAAAATTTTCAACTAATTTGATAAATTGTCAACCAAAAAAATTGAAATTAATTGAAAATTCCTTGAAATGTTCTAAAATATCCTAAAATATTTAAAATCCTATAAAATCTCTTGAAATTTTGCAAAGCTCTGGAAAATTGCTTGCAATTTTAAAAATAACTTAAAATATTTTAAATTCTTTAAAATCACATACTGAATAATTGAAATCAATTGAAAATTCCTTAGAATCTAGTAAAATGTCCTAAGATGTATCAAATACTTTAAAATCTCATAATAAATTACAACCTTGATATAATTATTAAAATTCTTTGAAATTCCTTTAATTTTAAAAAATGAATTAAAAATTCTGTGAAATCTTTTTAAACATCCTCAAATATTCAAAATCCTTAAAAATCTGTTGAAATCTCTTGAATTTATTTAAAGCTCTTAAAATCTCATATTAAATTACTGTGATCAATTAAAAATTCTTTGAAACCTTTTGAAATACTCTCAAGTATTTTGAAACCTTCAAAATCTTTTCAAACACCTTGACACCTTTTGAGGATTGCTAAAGTCCTTTGGAATTTTAAAAAATAACTCTGCTAAAATTGTTAAAATTCTTTGAAATTCCTTGAAATTATAAAAATATCTTGAAAATTACTTTACATCTTTTAAAACATTCACAAATATTAAAAATATTTTGAAATTTCTTGACATTTTTTTAAGATTTTGAGAATTCCTTGAAATTTTGAAAATTCCCTGAAATATATCAAATCCTTCAAAATATCATATTAAATTACGCTAATCAATAAAAATTCCTTGGAATCTTTAAAATTCTCTCAAATCCTTCAAAATCTTTTGAAATGCCGCGGACTTTTTTTTAGGATTTCTCAATTACTTTGGCACAAATAAACTGAAAATTCTTAGACAACTTTTAAAACATCCTCAAATATTTGAAATTCTTACAAATCTTTTGAAACCTTTTGAAATTTTCTAAAGCTTCAGATAGAAATTAAAAAAAGAAGAGTTTGAAAACGTTAAATATTGAAATGTTTGTAGATTAGAGTTTTGAAGATGGACTCAATAAAAATTCAAAGCTTTCGAAATTTAATTTTCAAAAATTTTCAACTATTCCATAAGAATCATTTTCAACTCGATGGGATTCAAGTCTTCACATTAAAAATTGTAAACTTGGAAGTTTATTTATAAAAAATTAATATTAATAAATTAATTAAATGCGTTCAAAATTTAAATGTATGTTTTTCAATTGAGCCATCTCTAACTGAAATTATTTCAGACTGAAATTTAGAAAAATTTTAAACATTAAAAATTTAACTGTTTGTAGATTAGTTTAACTATTAAGTTAAATTTTTAATAGAAATTACTCAAGTTAAAATTTAACTATTTCTAAAACGATTTTTGTACATAATTATAAAAGTATA
>NC_046660.1:140020328-140021877 GCF_010883055.1 Belonocnema kinseyi
TTAGTTTTCTGAAAAAAAAAATTTTAATAAGATGAATTTTCTTGTAGTTTAAAGAGATTAATTTTTAAACCAAAACAAACAAAATTCTACAAAATAGTTAAAATTTTAGAAAAGAAATTTTTCAACTAATTTGATAAATTGTCAACCAAAAAAAAATAATAAATTTTTAACAAACAGTTCCACTTTCAACCACAAAAATTGAAAAAAATATTTGGAATTCTTTGAAAGTGCTTTAAATTATTGATATTAATTGAAAATTCCTTGAAATGTTTTAAAACATCCTAAAATATTTTAAATCCTTTAAAATCTTTTGAAATTTTGCAAAGCTCTTGAAAATTCTTTGCAATTTTAAAAATACCCTAAAATATTTCAAATCCTTCAAAATCTCATATTAAATTACTGTAATCAATTGAAAATTCTTTGGAACCTTTTTAAATACTCTCAAGTATTTTGAAACCTTCAAAATCTTTTTAAACACCTTGACACCTTTTGAGGATTGCTAAAGTCCTTTGGAATTTTTTTAAATAACTCTGCTAAAATTGTTTAAATTCTTTGAAATTCCTTGAAACTATAAAAATATATTGAAAATTACTTTACATCTTTTAAAACATTCACAAATATTAAAAATCTTTTGAAATTTCTTGACATTTTTTTAAGATTTTGAAAATTCTTTGAAATTTTGAAAATTCCCTGAAATATTTCAAATCCTTCAAAATATCACATTAAATTACTGCAATCAATGAAAATTCCTTGGAATCTTTAAAATTCTCTCAAATTTTTCAAATCCTTCAAAATCTTTTGAAATTCCTCGGACTTTTTTTTTAGGATTTCTAAATTACTTTGGAATTTTTAAAAATAAGACTTCTAAACAGTTTTTGATTCTCTTTTAAAACATCCTCAAATATTTTAAATCCTTACAAATCTTTTGACATCTTTTAAAATTTTGTAAAGCTTCATATTGAACTTGAAAAAAACGAAGAGTATGAAAACGTTAAATATTGAAATGTTTGTAGATCAGAGTTTTGAAGATGGAATCAATAAAAATTCAAAGCTTTCGAAATTTAATTTTCAGAAAATTTAAGTATATATTTTTCAATTGGGCAATCCCTAAATGAAATTATTTCAGACTGAAATTTAGAAAATGTTTAAACACGAAAAATTTAACTGTTTGTAGATTAGTTAAACTATCAAATTAAATTTTTAATAGAAATTACTCGAGTTAAAATTTAACTATTTCTAAAACGATTTTTGTATATAATTATAAAATTATAAATATATATGTATATATTTTTTTGTTAAGGGTATTTCTAAATTTTCAAGGAATTTTCAAGAGATTTCAAAAGATTTTAAATATTTTAGAATGTTTAAAAATATTTCAATGAATTTTCAATTCATTTTTATAATTTTAAGGAATTTCAACGAATTAAAAAAATTGTAGCAGGGTTGCTTTAAAAAACTCCAAAGTACCTTAATAATATTTAAAAGATGTCGAGGGTTCTCAAAAGATTTCAAAGGATTTTCAATATTTTAGGGTCTTTTAAAACATTAC
>NC_046660.1:140021977-140032590 GCF_010883055.1 Belonocnema kinseyi
TTATTAAAACATCGATGACCAGTAAGGTTGCTATACAATTGAACTAAATCTCGATTCACCTAAATGTCATTTCAACTAAAACTCTTTTGCTCGAAAGAGGGCCGTGTGTGTAGTTAGAAAGCAGGATGCGGTGACTAAGTTGTACCAAAAATAGACGGTTGGCGGCGTGACATGCAGGCTCCGAATCACCGATAAAGAAAAACTGACAATTATTTAAAATTAATTAATGTAATAAAGTTGAATAAAACGGTAAGTTTTTTTATTTATTTTAGTAAAGTGAAATTAGATAAATATAAAGGTAATTAAATAAGTTCAAAAATATTTATATCAAGTGAAAAGTGACTGCTTAGTAAAAAGTTTATTTTTTCGTAATTTTTCATTTTGATTCGCCGTGAATGATCTTCTGTACAGGGTTTTAGATTTTTTGTTTGTTTTAAATTTACGAATTGTATTGACTTTCATCAGGATCTGTGTACGAAAAACGTGAAGCTGTTGTTCAAAACTTTAATAGCGGTATATTAATTTTAAGGCTATGTGCGTGACAATATTTTGTTAAAAGGACGACATTCGAATACGAAGAAAATCGCCACCGGAAATGATTATTTGCGTAACATGAGGCATGGATCCAGAGAAGTGACTGGAGGGGGCGCTCTTGGATAAGTTTCTTATTAGCAGTCAATTATTTATTTAAAAAAAATAGCGTTCAGAAGCGGAATGAGACTCACCAAACGACCTGATAAAAGCCTTGCAGACTAGTCCTAAAAGCCATTTTACCCCCTTTTTCTGAAATATTTCCAATGATTTAAAAGGATTTCAACTAATTTCAAGGGAATTTATAGAATTTCCAATCATTTTCATTATTTAAACATATTCTCAAAGGTTATAAATATTTTAAGGAAATTCAAATGATTTTATGGCCGTTGAAGGGGTTGCACAAGAGTCAATGAAGTGATTAGATATTATTTCAAATATTTTAAGTGATTTTTGACGGATTTTAATAAATGCACAAACATTCTAAGCATTTTATAATATTTCTATAAACTGCAAAGAATTTCACAAAAATGAGGCGATTTGTAGGATTTCAAAGATTTAAAAATAATTTCGATTATCTCGGTTAATCTGCGTTTTAAAAGAATTTCCTTAAATTTCGAAAGATTTGAAAGGATTTCATAGGATTTAAACGAGTTTAGAATATTGAAAAGGATTCCAAAGTATTTAAGATAATTTCTGAGATTACCAATAATTAAGTAATTCTAAAGGATTTTAAAGACTTTTAATAAGGTATTTTAATCAATTTTCCGGGGTCTCACTGGATTTCATAGGGCTTCAAGTATTTTAAGATATTGAAAGGAATATCAAATTTCATGTAACTTCACGGGATTACAACGGATTTTATATTATAATGGATTTGAAGGAGTTTATTCACAAGAAGTAAGGGATTACAAAGGATTTTAAAAATTTGAAAAGATTTTAAAACATTTCTATTAGATTTCAAGAACTTTAAAGGTTATTTTAAGAGATTAAAAGGACATTTTAAAAGATTACCAAGAATTTATAAGCTCCTACAAAATTTCAAAATTTTTAAAAAGATTTGAAAGAATTTGACACATTTTGGGTATTTCCAAGGATTCCAACGAATGATCATTTCATTTAAGAACTTTAAAAGAACTTCCATGGATTCTAACGATTTTAAGTAATTCAAAAAATTGTATGTGATTTTTAACAATTTACTAGACTTAAAGATTTAAAAGGATCTTATAAAAACTATAAGGTTTTAAGGGGTTTTAACATTTCTAAATATTATTTTCTCTATGATAAAACATTTGGCGGGTCTCCATATATTACTTCATTATTTTCTTCTTTTTTGTATCTATTGGCGCACTTATTTTTATTATATAAATATAATAATAGGCCCGCCAATAGCTTTTTTTCTTTTCTTTCATTTCTGCAAAGCATGAATTTAACATCGTTTTTTATCAATTACAAAGTATTATTGATAAAACTGATAGTAATTACTGCAATAATTCATTTACTACTTTTATTAATGTTCCTTTTTTTAAGTATGCTTTCATTCTTAAATTTTCTATTATTTGTAATTGACTTTATTTTATCATGTTACACCTTATCCAATACATAAATAAATATAATGTTAACTATATATCATTTAAAAAAATTAAATTCCAATTTAATTCTGTTTTAGATTTTTTAAAAATGTTTACACTTTTTGAATGCTTCCAAATTTTAAAATTACTATTATTATTTATTAAATTACTTAAATTACTTTTATTATTTATTATTAAATTACTATTATTATTATTATTTAACGCGGTTAAATGTACTTAAGTTATAATAAAAAAGTTGTACCAAAAATTTGTTAAAAATTCCCTCAACTTTTTTGTTGCTATAATTATAAAAATATAGTTTCAAATGAAGCAGTTACAGTACTGCTCCAGAAAATATGAATGACATTCTTTTATCAATGTCTAATGACCTATAGTAATATATATTATTATAAGATATATGCAATTTAAAGCCTTCGACATTAGCGAACCACGCCTCATCGTATCTAATAACTGTGCTAAAGATTTTAACAAAATATTGTCACGCACATAGCGTCAAACTAATATACCACTATTAAATTTTTGAATAGCAGATTCACGTTTTTCGTGCACAGATCCTGATGGAAATCAATACGATTTGTAAATTTAAATTAAACAAAAAATCTATAACCCCATGCAGAAAATCATTCACAGCGAATCAAAATAAAAAATTATGAAAAAATATACTTTTTCTTAACCGGGCACTTTTCACTTAATGTAAATATTTTTGAACTTATTTATTTACCTTTACATTTATCGAATTTCACTTTACTAAATTAAAAACAACTTATAGTTTTCTTCAACTTTATTACATGTATTATTTTTAAAATTATTTTCTGCTCTTTATCAATGACTTGGAGTCTGCATGTCACGCCGCCAACCGTATATTTTTGGTACAACCATACTGCATACAGTCCCATGTTAAAGAATATGAACTTAGAGCGTATTCGGTTATCCTGCACTGGTGCACTCCCATCTGCACCGACGCAGGTCGGAGTGAGAAGGAAGAAGCAAGAAGAAGTAAGACGGAGCGATCGGAGTGCTCTTACTCTACACTAGTGCTGGATAAACGATGCACTATTAGTAAGGTAACGAAGTAGCGCCATCTAGTAGAGAGAGAACAAACTACAGCTCTATTCAGGCAACCCCTCCACCCGCTCCACAACCATTTCTTTCAAATTATAATATATTTTTTAATTTAGATTCACAGACGGAATAATTTACGTAAACAAACCATTTTATGCAATATAGAAAAACATAAAATAGCGCACGGTCAAAAATGCATTGAGTTTTTTTATATTACATGAAATTGTTTGCTTGTGCAAATTATTTTTCCAATAATTATAAATAAACAAAATATTTAAACAGAGACATTAAGCCCAACACTTGAGTACCACTCCGAACAGATCGTTCTCTTTTTCAATTTAAAAATCAAAATAATGTAAATTTGTTTCAAACAGAAAATTTAAATAATTTGGAGACGAGATTAATATGTATAATCACTCACTCGTTATTTACATTTTCGCCATGTTCCTATAATCCTGATCTTCCCCTTCTACCACACAAGCATCAACACAGACGCCACCTAGGGCAGATAGAAATCACTAAAAATCGTTCACATTTTAGCGTTAAGTCTGTACCATGATCCAACAAAGCATGGTCCTGCCAAGCGCATGTAAAAAAAAGTCAACCAATCAGATTCGGCACCCTAGGACACCCGACCTTTCTGACATCTTGGATCGAGTGCAGCAGTTGACTTCCCCTTCTATTCGCGCCAATGCAGTGAGTATGGTGGGGGCCGTCGGTTCACTCCAGTCACTCCAAGTCGAACGTATTTGAGCACCGAATTGGCGGGACCATGGTTTGTTGGATCATGAGACTGTACCTAGTGTGGGCAGAGATGAGGTGGGAGATAGGCGATCCCATGTATTTAATTTCGAACGATTTTCGACAGCGCCACCTATTACCTGAGGCTTTTGCGAACTAAAATAAAGCGTCCCCAATTACTCAGGCCAGTTTACGAACTGAAATAGACGATCATGGACATAGGAAACAAGGGACTTGGCATGGCATTGCGGGGGTGATGCAATGAGGGGGGATGTCCGCCACCTTTTGATGTCACGCAACAAACATGGCAGCGCCCACATGTTTATATTTTCATGCACAGTTTGTTGGCAAAAATGCTTGTGCGCATAATCAAATAGCACATCGTAAGATAGCGGCTCTCCCCACTCATGGAATTCTCCTCCCTCCCGTGGATTCAACCCCGCTCGACCAAGTTAGGATGGTATGCCTAGTCCCGTGTTTCCTATGTCCATGATGTAGACGATAGACGGTTCTACTTGAGAGGTCAAACAGGGCGGCTTTTTTCCAGTTTGACAATGTCGGTAGAGAAGATCAGAGTGGGCATGGATATAGAAAACACGGGACTAGGCATGCCATCCTAACATGGCGAGCGGGGTTGAATCCACGGTAGAGGGGGGGGGGAATTCCATGAGTGGGGCGAGCCGCTATCTTATGATGTGCCATTTGATTATGCGTACGAGCATTTTTGTAGACAAACTGTGCATGAAAATATAAAAATGTGGGCGCTGCCATGTTTGTCGCGGGACATCAAAAGGTGGCAGACCTCCCACCTCATTGCATCACCCCCGCAATGGCATGCCTAGTCCCTTGTTTCCTATGTCCATGAGAGTGGGTAATTTCGCGTATATTGCCTATATTCTAGTTCGCAAACTGGCTAGGTGAATTTTGGATGCTTTGATTAAAAAGTTTACATAAAAGAATCTGAAAGATCTTGAGCGAATTTTTAAAATTATGCACCATTAAACATTTTGAAAAAATTACTGTTTTTTTGGTATTCAAAGATTAATTTAAGAGCCTTATAATCAAAATTCTAATCATTCTTTTAGTACATAACAATAAAAAAAATAAAATATGGTAGAAAATAACAAACATTTTGAATTAAAATTAATACTTTTTAGTATTTAAAGATTACTATATATGTTTTGAATTCACTGTTTTTGTTGGTAGAAAGTTTATCTTCTCGATTAAAAAATCATCTTTTTCATTACAATTTTAATTCTTTTTATAAATTTGTTGATTTTGAATTCAAAATTTAACTATTTTAATTATTGTTCAAAATTGATCTTTTTCAGTAACAAATTCATCTATTTGGTTGACAATTTTTACACTTTTGTTTTCATGTTTGTTTTTTTATCAGAAAATTAATTTTCTAGGTTAAAAATTCTTCTTTTTATTGAAAATTAAGCTATTTAATTTGTCTTTTTAATGCTTGATAATTAATCTTAGTATAAAATTCATTTTTTGTGTTACAAATGTAAATTGTTTTTAAAAAATATTTGGTAAATTTTCGGAAATATTTTTTTTAATCACTCAGAATCTTCTAAAATTTCTAAATGTCTAAAACGGAAGCGAATTTTTCTTAAAATTTTAAAAAATATTTAAAAAATTTTAAAAATTGTCTTAAATATTCCGATTTTTTCACGGAATTTATAGAAAGGATTTTAAAAATTTTATAAAAAACTTAATATAAAAAAAATTCATTCAAATTTTCGTATTAATCTTAAGAATATTGTGTCATTCTCTTGAAACCATTCGATGTTTAAAAAAAGTTTCTAAGCATGTAATTCAAAATCTTTCATAACCGATTTTTTTTCAATAATTTGTTTAAAGTTTTTTTTTGGGTAGTTAAATTAGAAAAATGTATTAAAGTACACTTCAGTCGAAAGGCTAATTATAACTTTTGTTATATTGATTTAGAACACAAATGGGACACAACGTAAGATAATTATTTCTTTTGCACAAAACATGGAAGACTTGGCAGGGTAATTGCATTTTTTAAATGTTGTGGGATAAGTGCAAAAATCATGTAATCTTGCAAATAATGACAGAGTTTTTTAAATTGAAAGATACTTTTTTTGATAGAATATTTAACTATTTCTTGAAAATTCGTCGTTTTATAAATATTACGAAATCTTTTAAACTTCTAAAATATTTTTAATCACTTCAACACCCAAATTTTTCTTACAATTTTTACGTTCTAAAAAATTAAAAAATTGCTGAAGACATTATAGATTCTTTCTCAGCATTTTTAGAAATCTTTTAAAATTTACTCTGACAATTTATTTTTAAAAACAAGAAATCCTTTTCAATTAATTTTGAGAGATTATTCTACAACTTTTTCAAAACATTTCAAGGAATTGCTAAAAAAGATTCTGAACAATTTTAATATTGAGAAGATTTTTAAAAGATAAAATAAAATTTAGATTTCTGAAGATTTTGAAATAAAGTTTTGGATTCTATTTCAGAATTTGGAAAGGATTTAAGAAATTAAAAATTTTTGGCCTAACATTCTGGGGAAAGTTGTAATTTATTTTTTACTTAAACAGCAACATTTTTTAAAGAAAATTGAAAAATATCTTGAGACTTTTTAAAACATTTAAAGACTGCGATGGCTCAAGAATCCGGTAAAAAAAGTATCAACACAGAAATTTCTGAAAAAGTAAATATGATTTATCGCGTATATGCTTGGACTGTTGTCATTTTTAGATGACGGTTACTGATAGTGGAACCATGCGGTGGTTGTTTAATCTTTTTCTTTAAATTTTCATATGCAATATTGCCGAAATTCATATAAATTGATCTAATATTTAATTTGATGTAATATGATGTAAAAATGGAAAAATTTTGTAATTCGTTGTTTTTTGGTTGACAATAAAGCTTGTATGGAGACACCTTTCTTTATTGAAAATTCAAATATTTGGTTAAAAATTAATTTCTTCATTTACAATTTTTGATTGAAAATTGAAGTATTCAACAAGTCAAATTTTATAGTTCAAACTTCAACTATTCTATTTATTTTTTATTGATTTAAAATTAATCTTCATAGTTGAGAATTATTATAATTATATTCAAATTTTTAAATCTTAAAAAATTTTAAAAAATTGCCGAAAATATTTTGGATTCTTTCTCAGCATTTTTATAAATCTTTTAAAATTTTCTCTAACAATTTATTTTAAAAACAAAAAATACTTTTAAATTTTCATATGAATTTGAAGAATATTCTTTCATTACCTTTCAAAATTGTCAAAAACATTTTAAATTTGTTCGAAAACCTGACGGATTACATTCTGCATGAATATGATTTTAGTGGATTTTTTGCGTTTGTTATTTTCTGTGAGGGCGATAAATGTTGAGCGAAATATAGATTTTTTCAGATTTCGAAAGAAAAATCTTGTTAAGAATTTTGAAGATTTGAAAAGGATAAAAAAGTTTTCTTAAGTTTCATTACAAAATTTACAATTTTTTATTTTCAAAGTTAATTTAAAGAGTATATTTAAAAAGATTTCTAGAATTTTAAAGAAAATTATCAAATTTATCAACGAATAATTTTGAGCGAATATTCTACAACTTTTTAAAACATTTAAAAAAATTGTAAAAAAAAATCTGGAAAATTTTAAGGTAATTTTTATAATTTTGCACAATTAAAAAAATATGAATAATTAGAATTTATTACAAACATAGGTTTGAAACTTTAACAAATAATTTTAATGTTGAGAAGACTTTTAAGAGATAAAAGAAAATTTACATTTTTGAAAATTTTGAAATAAAATTTTACATTCTTTTTCAGAATTTGTAAAGGTTTTAAGAAATTAAATTGTTTGAGTTAAGATTCCGTGGAAAGTTTTTACTTTTCTTTAATTTAAAAAAAAAATTTAAGAAAATTTAAAAATATTTTTAAATTATTTAAAACATAAAAAATGCGTCGACCAAAGAATCCGGTAAAACAAAAGTATCAAGAGAAAAATAAATACTATATACCACCCAGTTCACGGTCGTGAGACGTGGCCATAGGTGTGATTTATCGCGTATATTCTGGGAGCTGGTGTCATTTTTAGTTGACGGTTGCTGACAGTAGGACCACGCAGTGGTTGTTTGATCTTTTTTTTTTTATTTTTATATACAATATTTCCTCAATTCATATAATTCTATATAATTTTTTATATATTTCAGACAATTTAAAATTATTAAATTAGAATAGTCCGCAAAGTGTGATTTTGTTTTGAATTCGCCCAATTTGTTGAAATGGTATGGGTAGGGCGAAGGGGAATCTTCGATTCTTGGAGATTCTTAGCACCTCCTGTTCATATAATCGAATTAAATAGTATTTAGTTGAACTTTAATTAAATAAATTAATTGATTAAAATAAATTAAATAAAAAAATATCTAATTTTCTTTTAATTTTTAATACTTTTCACATTTCCTAAGTTAGTATATGTACTAATAACTAAGTTATTAGATTCAGCCTTTAAAAATAGGGAGAAAAAATTTTTTTTTAAATGTGGGCTATTAATTTCAGCTTCAGTTTAGAGTTAAAAAATAATGTTTTTTTTGCAATTACAATCATTTTTAATACAAAATACAAATTTGGAATAACTATTAGCTTGTTACAAAGGTAAAACCACATTCCAAGTTTTGACAAGAAGGAATCACCGCTTATCTGTTTCTTTTTATAGTTATATAAATATAATTTTCGTAAGATTCCGGAAATATTTCAAAAATATTTTTGAAGATTTCACATATGCAGAGAAAATGCAGAAAATCTTTATGCATTTTTTTTATTTTGCAGGACCCACAAAATATTAGGAAAAATTAGAGTCAGCTTAAAAGATATTTAGGACTTTCAGAAGATTTGAAAAAACAATTTCTTAAATAATTTTTCGAAAAACTATTCATGTTTTTAAATATTGTATAAATATTTATGTATATTTTATAAAATTGTTACAAATTGTTTTAAAAATGTATAGAAAATTTTAAATTTTCTAAAAAATATAAAATTTTAAATTACTTTAAAACATTTACAAAACTTCTACACCTTCGAAATATCTTTTGAAATCATTCAGTTTTCCTAAAAAATCTTTTAATTGTCCTATAATCTTCTAGATTTTCTTTCGTGTTTTTAAAATCAAAACAGAATTATTTAAAAAATTAATATATTCTAAGTTTTTTGCTTATTATGTATTTCAATTTTCTTACCTGTTTCAAAGCTTGAAAAAGTTTACAAATTGTATACTACGATAGAAAAATTTTAAGAACAGACTTATTTCCTATAATATTAGATAACCCATTTGCAAGTAAAATTTTCTTTTGAATCAATAATGTTTAGAAACAGTTGGAAAACATTTGATCATGAAATGAAATTACTTAATTGAAAATGTCCATTTACAAAATTGATGTTGCGGTAAACTCGTAATATTTATTGATAGACTTAATTACAGACGGTTTACTTAAACAGTCTTTTTTTTGAGTGACTCGCAGAATTCTTAGAAATTGAAAAAATCAACTGCAAAAATAAAAAACGAACATACCATATATATCTTATTTTTTCACATCATACTTTGTCTATTAAATCATTAATATCCAGGGGCGAACTGGGCCTATGACGCCTATTAATAACAGTTAATATGCATGTATATATTAAATTGTATGCATATTTTAAGACAAATCTCATATTAAATTAACGCAAACAATCAAAAATTCCTTGGAACATTTTTAAATACTGTCAAATATTGCAATTCCTTCAAAATATTTTGACACGCCTTAAACTTTTTTTTAAAGATTTTCAAAGTACTTTTGAATATTTTTAAATAACCATGTTCAAATTTTTTTAATTCTCTAAAATTTCTTAAAATAATAAAAATAAGTTGAAAATTCCTTGACATCTTTTAAAATATCCTTAAATATTTAAAATCTTTTGAAATCTTTCGAAATATCTTGAAATTTTGTAAAGCTCTTGAAAATGTATTGAAATTTTAAAAATACCATGAAATATATCAAATCCTTGAAAATCTCATATTAATTTACCATAATCAATTGAAAATTCCTTGGAATCATTTTAAATTCTCTCAAATTCGTCAAATCCTTTAAAATCTTTTGAAATACCTAAAATTTTATTTCTTTGAAATTCCTTTAAATTATAAAAACAAATGAAAGATTCCTTCACATCTTTTAAAACGTCCTCAAATATTTAAAATCCTTAAAAATCTTTTTAAATTTTGTAAAGCTTCAAATTGAAATTTAAAAAAAGAAAAAAGTTCCAAAACGTTAAATATTTAAATGTTTGTGGATTAGAGTTTTGACAATGGGATCAATAAAACTTCAAAGCTTTGGAAATCTAATTTTCAAACATTTTCAACTATTCCATAAGAATAATTTTCAACTCGATGAGATTCAAGTCTTCAAATTTTGAATTGTAAACTTGCAAGTTTATATATAAAAAATTAATAATCATGAATTAATTGAAAGCGTTTAAAATTTAAACGTACGTTTTTCAATTGGGCAATCTCTAAATGAAATTATTTCACACTGAAATTTAGAAAACAGAAAAATTTCAAATGGTTACCTATTTTACTGTTTGTAGATTAGTTAAAGTATTAAATTAAAGTGTTAATAGAAATTACTCGAGTTAAAGTTTAACTATTTCTAAAACGA
>NC_046660.1:140032690-140034759 GCF_010883055.1 Belonocnema kinseyi
TTTTGAATTTGTATTGATTCCATTTTCAAAACTCTAATCTACAAAATTACAATATTTAACGTTTTGAAATTTTCTTTTTTCTAAATTTCAATCTGAATCTTTAAAAAATTTCAAAATATTTTTAAGGACTTTAAATATTTGAGAATCTTTTAAAAGATGTCCAGGAATTATAAATTTATTTTTATAATTCAAAGGAGTTTCAAATAATTTTAACAATTCTAGCAGAGTTATTTAAAACAATTTCAAAGTATGGTAATTTAACACGAGAGTTTGAAAGATTTATTATATTTTAGTATATTTGAGCAGATTCCAAGGAATTTTCAATTGATTTCAATAATGTAGTATCAGATTGTAAAAGATTTGAAATATTTTAGGGGTTTTTTTTAATTTTCAAGGAATTTTCAAGAGATTTTCAAAGATTTGAAAGGATTTTAAATATTTGAGGATGTTTAAAAAGATGTCAATGAATTTTCAATTCCTTTTTATAATTTAAAGGAATTTCAAAGAATTTGAACAATTATAGCAGGGTTGTTAAAAAAAAACTCCAAAGTACCTTATACATCTTGAAAAGATGTCAAGGTGTTTCAAAATATTTTGATGGTTTCGAAATACTTGAGAGTATTTTAAAAGGTTCCAAGGAATTCTCAATTGATTACAGTAATTTAATATGAGACTTTAAAGGATTTGATATATCTTAGGATATTTTAATAGATTCCAAGGAATTTTCCATTGATTATAATATTTTAGTATGAGATTTTAAAGGATTTTAAATATTTTAGGGTATTTTTAAAATTGCAAGAAATTTTCAAGAGCTTTGAAGAATTTCAAGCGATTTTAAAAGATTTTAAATATTTTAGGATGTTTTAAAACGTTCCAAACATTTTTGATTAATTTCAATAATTTAAAGCAACTCCAAAGAATTTTAATTATTTTCAACTTTTCAGGTTGAAATTGGAACTGCTTTGTTAAAATTTTTTTTTTTAGTTGATGTATCAATTTAGTTGAAAAAATTTGTTTTCTGAAAATTTAACTATTTTGTAGACAATTTTTGTTTATTTTTGTTTAAAAACTAATTTCTTTTAACTACAAGAAAATAATTCTTTTTTGTCGAAAAATTAACTGTGATTAAACATTAATTTTTGTATAGAAAATTATACTTGGTGGAAAATAAATTTCTTTTGTGCAAAGTTCATATATTTTATTAAAAATTCCGTTTTTTTAGTATAAAATTCAGCCTTTTCGATAAAAATTTAAATTTTTGTTTGAAAATGTAGCTATTTTGTTGCAAACAATTTCAACAATTTTTTTAATTTATGTATTTTATTCAAAATATTTTTTTTTGCAGAAAACAAATTGTTTTAGTTGAACGTTGAACTATTTATATTTAAAAATAGTCAAATAGTTATTAATATAATATCTTATAATTATAATATATATAGTAGTAATAATATCCATATTATATACACCTGAAAAACATAACCTTAAAATCGACGCGTGCATGAAATTAAGAATAACGCGAAACATCAAAATCGCCAATTTCTTTAATTTCTTTCTAATGGGGATCGAGATATAAATAGAGGACCACCGAAGTCTTTCGAAACTTTCAGATCGGCAACAAAGATATCTTTGGGGTAACTAATTGAGCAAAAACTTAATTGGTAAATCATTTCAGAAATTGCTAACTTTCGTCATTTACCGACGCGCAACTTGCGCCTTCAAAGTAACTCTTAGGAAATCCGCTAAGAGGGCGCAGTTATCAGCGCATATTTTTCACATTCTCTTATTCTATTATCTCGGCTATCTCTTACCAAAGATATTATAAACGTAGATGCGGTGCGGGCTTAGTTGCCCGCCATAAATATAGACGGCGCGTCCGGCGAAAAAAGTCACTTCCCCTCTACCCACCGCTCCCCGTGGAGAGCACCAATCGATATAGTTTGCCAAGAGCCACTTGGAGCGCTGTAAGTAACTCTCGGCACACCTTCGAGGCGCACTGATGGTAAGCTTAGCTTGGACAAGAACCATTTGGATTGAAAGTAAATTGCCAATTAAAACATTTTTACATTTAT